>NC_052123.1:1435849-1601481 GCF_012273895.1 Zerene cesonia | reverse complement strand
CGCCTCGATGTCGGCCTGCAGCTTGGCCACGTCGGCGACGGCGCTGGGCGCCTCCACGCGCTGCAGTCGGAGCGATTCCTCGCGCAGCTTCCTCTCCTATTCATCATAGTATTCCATTTGTACATGTTTCTCTTTATTTATGATCTTTTTGTTTACAGAAAGACACAAAGAAAGAGAGAAAGAAAGAAAGAAAGAGAGATGAAAGAATCAAGAGATGTTACATCGCGGCTATAGCATGGTGTAAGCGTGAGCGCATAGCAATATAGTAAGTCCATCTCTATGGGGCCACTAGATGTTGCTCGCAGCTTCGCCAGTATTTATTATTCCCTTGGAGAAAGGAATATTAAAGTTTTAATGTGGTAGTCGAGCACGCTTCGGCACGAATTGGATCAGCTCGCACCGGGGAGCTCGTACCATAGAAGACGGGCGTGAAATAGCATAGTGCTATGTTTCCTTCGATGAGTGGCGGAGCCGGAGGCCCATTACATATCCCTACCCTTTCCAGTCCCTTCCTTTATTCCTCTCGCCAATCCTTTTTTAATCCCTTTCGAAATTCAATTCGGCAATCCATTTGTAGAAGTGTAACGTGTGCTATTAACCTTATGCCTCTTCAAATGTTCATGGGCGGTGGTAGCGCTTACCATCAGGCGTCCCACCAGCTCCATTTCCAACAGTACCTACATTTATTCGTTCAAAACGGCTTCTTCTAGAAGAATCCACAGAACAAAAGCGAACCTTGGTGGCCTCAGCGACGGCCGTTTCGAGCCTGGCCTCCATCTCCCTCCTCCCCTTGTCGGCTCTCCTAATGTCCTGCCGCAGCGCGTCTATCTTCTGCATCGCCACCTCCAGCTCCTCCTCTTTGTCTCGGACCTGTTATTCATCATTATCATACGTAATTATTATTAAAATATTAAAGAATAATTAATTAATACAATAGTAAAAATTAAAACGATCACGTTTATAAAGGTTAAATTACGGTATAATTATAAATATTTATACTTAAATTTATTATTATCAATATTGAAATATGCGTAGAGCGTACACTAGAATTACATATGTACACTTGGTATTATAAAGAAAAAAAATTTGTATTTTTTTTTGTATGTTTATAACGTTTTCACGCAAAAACCACTGGACCGATTTCATAAATTAGGCTGTTGTATCACGAGCAAATCCGGGGTGAACAGCTAGTTATATATGTTTTACATCATGATCAACAATAAACTCTTTTAACGCCACCCACCTGTCTGCTGAGCTTGTGCTTCTGCTGTCGCAATTCCGCCAGTTTGTCGGCCACTTCGCTGTACTCGGTCATAGCTAGCTTGCGTTGTGTGACTGCGTCCGCTAGCTCCTTGTCCTAATAACGTATTTAAATTATTAGCATAAATTAGTATACTATTATAAGTCAATTACCTAAATCCTTACCTCAATCATATTTATTTTAACGTTTTATCTACATTACCCGATTGACATATATTTTTATAATTATATCCTACTAATATTATAAATGCGAAAGTTTGTAAGGATGTGTGTATGTTTGTTACTCTTTCACGCAAAAACTACTGAACCGATTGCAATTAAATTTGGTACGTAGACTGCTGAACAACTGGAATAACACAGGCAACTTTTTATCCCGATATTCCTACGGGATACAGACTTACGCGGGTGAAACCGCGGGGCGCAGCTAGTTATACATATCGTTTTATTGAAAAGTTAAAGTAGTCAATTTCCTTAATGTTAATTTTATATATATATCAAAACTTGTTGCATATGAAATCAAAGCGTATACAAAATTTCTCAATGCGACACCAGCCCAATGGCCCTACTAGTCAACTATCCGACTTATATTATAAGCGCGAAAGTTCTCCCAGAATATATCGATGTATGGTTGGATGCTTGTTACTCTTTCACGCGACACCACAAAACGGATTTCGATGAAACCCCACAGTGATGCTTATGTACCGGGATAACATATTAGCTATATATATGGAAATTTTCGCTTTTGCTCGCAGGTGAAGCCGTGCGGCACAGCATGTTGGTATATAAAACAAAACTCACAAAAAAGATCAGATCCATCCCATTCCCAACAGTCCAATGTACAAGCAAACAAACAAACCTGTAATCGAAGCTTCTCAACGGAATCTATCTTATCCTTCACGAGTTCCTCCTTCTCAGCCGTGAGGGTCTCTATGGCCAGCTCAAGCTCTCGAAGTTTCGACACCAATTCCTGCGGCGACAGCGACGACGCATCCTGAGTAAACAATTTGTTATTATAAGCTAGCGTTTCACACGTGGTTCATCTTTTCTCTCCTTATTCTTATCTAATTCTTATGAACGTTCCTTGGGTCTTAACAAAAATGATTAAAAAAAGACTTGGACGAAACGTTCTTGAGTTCTACGCTTAGCGAGACATATTTATTTATTCTTTATAGTACATATTACCAAAAAGTAAATTGACATTGTAAAAAAAAAGACCATGCCGGAACATATGCACTATAAGGCGGCCTTATTGCTCAAGAGCAATCTCTTCCAGGCAACCTTTTTGTAAAGGAATGTTTAACGTGTACGCGATGGCACCAAACAATATATTTCACCAGTCGTCCGGTATAAAATAAAGCCTAACAGCACTTATTATTAAAAAAAGACTGAATGTATTTTAGTGTTTTTCGTTATGTAGGTTTTCTCTACTTGGATTATGATAACTGATAAAAATTAACAAAAAAAAATCTCTACCCGGTGGGACCCGGGACGGACAAGTGACAGACACAAGACAAAACCTCACCTGTGCAGTGTTGTTGGACGTGATCTGCTCGAACCGTTTCGCCTGCGTCTCCAGTTCGGAATTCCGCTTCTTCACCGCTTGCAACTCCTCTCTCAATTGCGTCACATCATCTACAAAACGCAAACATAAAGGCAATATAGATCGATGATATGGAGATGTCTATAAAACATGAAGCAAATAACTTTTGAAGTGAAACTTCTTTAGAATCGTTGTGATTTCAAACCTGATGCAACGGAAAAACGACAGGTAAGAGACAGAAATACAAAAATGTGTAGAATGAAGCCGGCAAAGAATGAGACAGAAATATACATACTATTTTATTCATTCTTTTGTCGATTTACTGAAGTTTCACTTCTATCATGTGTGAATCGCACACACACCTTTTTTTTTCAATTAAAGTACTTTTGAAAATAATATTGAACAACGTTAAAGATTTATATTCGCTTCATTTGAAAAAAATTAATTTTGAAATATACTGTAATGCATATGATTCTTTTGCATACAATTGAATTTGTTCAGAGAATGGAAATGAATCAACTGTGAATGAACGAATAAGTGGACGAATAATGAATGAATGAATGTAATGGCGGAGTGTCCTCACCCCCCTCCCCCAGGCCGGCCCGCAGCTCGGCTATGGTGTGCGCGAGCAAGGCGTTCTCTCGCTCCAGCGCCTTCAGCGCGGCTCGCTCTCCCGCGTTCGATGGCGCCTGGAAATTGTTCGATTTTTCTTATGATAATATTGTGTTAATATGGTGTCATAAAAAAATAATAAAAGCTCCGGCTTCACCAGTGGTGCATGTACATTCTATAGCAGGCAGTCTCCGGGGTCATGCACATATCCAACGGTGAACCGAATTGAAATCGGATCCAGATATTCCCCCTGTACTGTCAACTCACAAATTTTTCATTTGACAACAGACTAGCTTACCGCCCGCGGTTTCGTCAGCTTTTAAAAACTATGTCCCTTCTCGAGTTTCTTTGCTTCAGTGGTTTGAGCGTAAAGAAGAGACAGAGAGAGTTACTTCGTATTTATAGTATCAGTAGGGTCAAATAAACAACCTTTTACCATTAACCTTTTTACAAAAGCTCCTAAATTTGAGGTTCTAAAACATATCTTTACCTGGCTTGGTGCATTTTTAGCTGGACTCAATGGTGTAGGCGCCCCCAAATCAGATAATCTAGATCCAGCCGTGAATGTGAAACCTATGAATGGCAGATGAAGTCCGGAGAATGCTGAGGAAGCTGACGGTGGAGGTACGGCTTCTGATAACCTGAAATAAAATAAGTATATAAGAAATATTCAAAGGTATTATGATATAGTTGCTTATAATTTTGACTTTCGATCTTTCGAGGAACTTGTGACGAGTATCAATTACATAAAGCGATCAAGAGTCGCGACTGCAACAACATTGGTCAGGCATCTTATTTGTAACCGTGCCAGCCGTTGCTTGGCCTCGGATTTTTATTATTTGCGCATAAACCCATAACAGAAATACACTAACTCTGAAAACTTCACCTCTCACAGTTCTGACTGTGATTGTTAGTTAGTTGCACAGACAGACTGATTAACAGCGAAGTCTCAGCAATAGGGTCCCGTTATACTCTATAGATGCGGAACCCTAAAATTAGTTTTCAACCTCTCAACCAACAGTCAACTACACCGTTTCAGATATACTCTTTTCACTGACCGTATATCGGTGTCATCCACATCGAAATTGGATGTATCAGTTGGACTGGCCACGTCGGGAACGAACGGCGCACTCGCCTCTCTGATCGCGTCCCATTCCACGCCACTGAACCATGGGTGACTCTGGAATGATAAGTTGAAAGAATGTATTTATATTTATTCAGATAGGCCATCTGATCTCACCGTGACGTCATAAAGCAGGAGTAATTCCAGCACGGATTTTTTTTTAAATACTATATAGTAGATAGCTGAACAACTGGAATAACAGAGGCAACTTTTTATCCCCATATTCCTACGGGATACAGCTAGTCAATCAAAAATTTTTCATCATTTTTATATTCACTGATTTAATATTTCATAAAAATCACCTGAATCAGCAGTGGTGGCTCCGTGGTAAGGACCTCAGACTTCAATCGAAAGGTTGATGGGGGGTTCGAGACTAGTGCTTATTATGAAATATTATATATTTAACGTATAAATATTTTTTATTTATCTGCATATTATCCTTAATCCATATCGCCACCGCTCGAAACGGTGAAGGAAAGCATCGTGAAGACACCGGCATGTCGAAGAATCCAAACTTTAGCAGCATGTGACATGCCAACCCGCACTTAGCCAGCGTGACGGATTATGGTCTGACCCCTCATAGGTTTGTGTCCCAGTAATGGGAACATACATGGACTGATGATGATGATAAATCCATAGCAACTAGCTAGTTGTTTAATTTTTTCAATTTCTATTAAAATTTATTTACCTTAAAATCTTGTATCCCGTTCTTGCCTAACCTCGTCTCGGACGCACAAATCAGTCTGCGAATCAAATCCTTCGCCTCCTCGGACACCTATAAATAGAAAATTTCTATAGCTGTGTTGTGTGTTATTAAAAGTAGGACTGAGGGTTAAGAGTAAAATAGGTGTGAATAATCGTACGAATGTGAGTGTTTGTGCGAGTTAATATATATGTCATTACACTAAATTTTGGTGGTCAGCGTATAAGGCTAGTATTAATGTTAATGATAGTGTCAATGTTAACGTCCCTTATAGTGTCAGTGAGTGCTTGTTAATGTCAGTGTCAGTATTAACATTAATTTGAGTGTTAATATTAGTGCGAATGTCTGTGAGAAAGATTTTGTTAGTGTCAGCGTCCTTGTCAATATTAGTGAGTTTTAATAATGGTGTCAGTATCTATGCAAAAGTGCATGTAAGCAAAGTAGCGTCAGTGCTAATATTAGTGTCAGTTTTAATATTGGTGTCAGTGTCTGTGAGTATTCATTTTATTATCAGCGTCAGTGCTGATATCAGTGTCAGTGTTAATATTAGTCATGTTCTAAGTAATGACACTGATATCAGTGACAGTGTCTTTTTTTTATAATAGATCAAGCAGACATTTGACCACAGGTCTACCTGATGGAAAGCAGAAGTGATCTAGGTCGTGACATGTCTGCTTGAGAGAAATGCAATGTTCGTGCAATGGTTTATGTAAACATCAGTGTAAGTGTTGGATAAGTGTTGAGGTAAGTGTTGGTGTAGCGCAGGCGCACACGCACGCGCACACGCACCTGCGCCGCGTGCTCGTCGGGCGGCGGGCAGTGGAAGCAGCGCGCGTGGTTCATTATCTTGCCGTATGTTTCGACAAGTGACTCCGCGTAAAACGGCGTCTCGCCGAACAGCATCTCGTACATGCACACACCTTGGTGGGAATAGAATAGTTATGATTAATTTCATAAATTAATATTATATGCAGGCTCTTTGTTACCGTCTTCAATCTAGACCTTAACACGGGTAAATATAGACCACACGGGTACTAAGGCACCAAATGAAAACTTATAAGTTAGTAAACACAAAAATATAGCCGAATTGAGAACTTCCTTTTTTTTAAATCGGTTGAAAACATACGTAGTTTTGCTACAGAAATTATGTATACACCTTCATGCAAATAGCGTCATCGATCTATAAATTGACATAATGTAAAATCAAACTCACCAAGTGACCACCAATCGCACTCCGGGCCGTATCGCCCTTGGCCATCTTCCATCGCCTTAAAATTTAAATAAAGATTTTCAATTATTTCGACGAGCATAAAAAATAACGAACAATGAATGTATGATAAGTTTATTATTTATTAAAGTTTGGAAAAATGCGTAAGCATAATAATAATTATTATTATATTTACTTTTTCATTGCATAGATTTTAAATAGAATAAATAATGTTCACTACACTATTCATAAAAAAATAAAGATATCCAATCTAGTCGAGTAATAAACGAGACGTCTGTTCCTTGTATAAATTGCGACTAACTTATGATAGGATTCGTATGTAATATCAACATTGACGTACGATTGAAATTTAATAATATTTACATAAAGTATCATAGTGTAATAAGTCAGCAGCGATAGTGTGTAGTTATTAAATATTTAAATTGCGCGATATCAGTTCCAATACACATATAAAGTATTATACTTGTCATTCTTTTCTTTTAATATCAACACTATTTAATATAAGAGTCTTCAATAAAAAATAAATGTAATGTATGACTTAAGAACACTCATATCACAAACTTAACGACTTAAGCATTTATTTACCATAAAAGATTTCATAAAAACAAAACATACATACAAACGTATTCATGATATAAAGCAGAGGACATACCCTCAATATTTCTGGCGAAATATAATCCGGTGTGCCCACCGCTACATTACTTTGTACCTAGAAAAAAAAACACAAACATAAATAAACACATGAAAAACGTTTAAAAAGAATTAACTCAGTAGAAAATGTTCTAAATTCAAATTCGCTCACCTTCCCATCGTCGCCCAATCGCAAGCAAGATCCGAAGTCGGCCAATCGTATGTGTCCACTCGCGTCCAATAGCACGTTGTCGGGTTTTATGTCTCTATAAAATTCCAGATATAAATAAATAAACTGACCGCGTCTGGTTAATGAGACTTGTTTATATTACATCACTACACAGCACTCAAACTAAGTCATTGTTCAATGATCTGTTCTTAAAAACCATGTTATCCATTTTAGTGGCAAGAAAAACTCGGGACTTATTGAAAAATTAAGCGATATTGTCTTAGCCTAGATATATATAATGTAATTTAAAAAAAACAAACTATCATGAAATTGTTAGCACTAGATCAAATTTAATTGTACCCCACGGAAGGCATTATATTTCAAATAAAAAATAACCAAAATCGGTACACCAAGTTCAAAGTCCTCAGGTAACAAACACAAAAAAATACAGTTTAATTGAGAACATGAGTTATGTACTACATGTAATGTGCAATGTTTGATGTGTCTTGTTGTTACGTATCATGTCACCTAACACATCACATATCGTATCATGTTACATGTGTGAAATGTGACGTCATGTGTCATTACAATAGGACGATATGTGACGTCACGTCAAATGCCATGTCACATGTAATTTGTTTGTTATCACGTGTCATGTCACATGTAAGTTGTTTGTTATCACGTGTCATGTCACATGTAAGTTGTGTGTTATCACGTGTCATGTCACATGTAAGTTGTGTGTTATCACGTGTCATGTCACATGCAAGTTGTGTATTATCACGTGTCATCTCAAATGTAAGTTGTGTGTTATCACGTGTCATGTCACATATAATTGTGTGTTATCACGTGTCATGACACATGAGCGGTGTGTGACGTCACGTGTCATGTCACATGTAAGTTGTGTGACGTCACGTGTCACGTGTCGCGCGGCGGGCCCCACCGGTGCACGTATCGCAGCTCGTGCACGCTCTGCACGGCGAGCACCATCTCGGTGATGTAGAAGCGAGCCATGTCCTCCGGCAGCCGGTCCTCGAACTTGGAGAGCAGCGTCAGCAGGTCGCCGCCGCAGTAGTAGTCCATCACCAGGTACTGCGATGTGAGTTCATTTATCATGCATTCGTTAGAAAGCGAGTATGTATATAGTTTATGTGTCACTCTTATTCATCACAGTCAAGTATCATCAACATTAAACATTAAATATTCTTTGTACTTTTCAGTTATTAAAAAATTAGTATTCATACTACTGAAAACCAAAACGATAAAATATACTAATTTAATTTTGAAAAAATTGGGTATATGCATTTTAATTGCTCAATCACACAAACTCTACGACGAAAAAAGAGGAAAAAAGAAGAGACGAACTATAGGTGAATTAACATTGACATAAACGGTCTATTCGGCTCAAAAACAATTCAATTCGAACCAGTAGTTTCCGATCTGTTTACACATAATTTAGATTAAACCATATATGATTGAGAAAACTATATACTTCAGCTAATCTATATATATGTATATAAAAATGAAACCCGTTTTCCTTGGTCACGGCATCACGCGTGAATGGCTGGACCGATTTCACTAATTCTTTTTTAGTTGTATTTGTTATTATTAGGAGAAATTTCTTACGGAAAAAAATATTAAGAAAATCTCTCAGAAATATTGAAAAATGTACATTTAATTTTGCATATTTAAAAAAAAGCGAGTAACAAATGTCAATGTCATTCACAGCCATAGATTATATTTATATAAGGAGTTGAAATAGGGAGATGAAAGCGATATAACCGAATACCACGCGGGCGTAGCCGCGGGCGGAAAGCTAGTACTCACTAAATTATGGTCATCCTGGAAGGCGTAGTGTAGGTTAGTGATCCACCGGCGATCGCCAAACACCAGGACGTCCCTCTCCTCTTGGAAACACGCCGTGTCCGCTCGCTGCAAGAGAATTATAAAAAAAATTATACATATTTTCCACTCGGGACCGCTATCACAGCTTGCTGGTATATCCCGGACAGTCTATTTGATAATTGGTGGCGTATTAGCTAAAAAGCAGGCGTGGACTAATCGCCCAAACGTGAGCTAGTATTGTTTGGCTTAAGCTTATATAGCGGAGGAAGCACTGTCAATCTTTTTGTCTCTCCTTCAAGCCTAAACTGCTGAACGGATTTCGAAGAAATGTTGTACATAACTAGTTTAAGACCTGAGAACAGCAACTACGCGAGGTTTCCTTTGACTAGGCGGGCGAAGGCGCGAGCTAAAAGTTAGTATAAATTACCTTTAACATCTCCCACTTATTCAATATCTTCATAGCGTATACCCGCTCGCTCGTCGCCGCACCGGATGCTGTACCGTTGCCTTCACCATTCTGAATATATAAAAAAAAACGTTTTAAAACACTTTTATTTTTTGGGGTTTGTCGAAAACACAGAAACAACCATTACTGGCACGACTGTGTTTGAAATTTTAACTACACCTAACTATTAAATATAATATAATTAAAAAAATAGATTTTCTTCAAGTCAAAGTTAATTGTTCATTACTGGGTGGTTATTGGTCGAGTAGATAAAATTCAAACAAAAACACAACTAGGACAGGAATACTACATAGCCAAACCTTTATTTGCAACAAAAATAAACTATTATTTTTAATTACTTAATAAAAATGTTGAAAATTGTATCACCACAAGTGCACACTATTATTTATCAGAACATAATTAAAAGAAACCATAATATATTTATCAGCATTCAATCAAACTAATGTCAAACACATTGATTTATCTGTATATTTGTACATAACAATATAGAACACAACTTGCCTGTATAAAGGATGCTCTAACGACACACACTTCGCCGAACGCCCCCCGCCCGATCACCTTGACTAGTTCGAAATCGTCCCGCGACAGTCTGAGGCGCTTCAACGCGGTCGCCACCGGTTTTACTGAAATTGCATACAAGAAAAGTCAACACAAGGGACATTATAAAATATTCTAAGACCTCTTTATATGTTTGGGGATATCCTTCGCACCTTATAACACTCGACGGTCCACATTTTACGCTTTAGAAAATAGATAAGCGGAGATGTGGCGAGCCTGAGCTATTCGACCTTATTTGTTGTTAAAGATATGTACTATACCATCGACCATTTATGATATTACCTAAATCTTAATTGTTACTTTTAAGTATAATAAACCTTACTATAAATACTGACCCTTAGCTAATAGGCTGATTTTAGTGTCACGCTGAACATCGGAGCACCGCACACGGTGATACTAAGCGTTATTCTAAATAGCCGCCTTCTCACGCCGCAAACTGCTGTAGAAACACTCGTCGTACAGCACGAGCAACACGTCAAGCGTGTTGTTTCCACGCCGAGCGTGTTGGAGCTTAGTGACAGTTCGTGGACGTACTCACCGTAGCTAATAAAGTCAGCTACCGCCTTCTCGCGCCGCAAGCTGCTGTTGCAACACTCGTCGTACAACACAAGCAACACGTCGAGCAATGTTTCCACGCTGAGCGTGTTGGCTCGCGGTCCCTGCAGCCGTCGCGAGACGAACATCGTCTCGATTTGCTTGAGACGCTTTATGCCGAGCGCTGTAATGCGAGAGACAATAATGTTAACAATTATATGCACACCGTATCATAAACTAGATTTACTAGAATTCTGTATCTGAAGTTTAGTGTTCGCTACTCAAATAAGTAACTTAAAATAAGCAAATAAGTAACTTAGAATAATAAGAACACTTAAAATAAGTAACTTATTAAAATTAATAAAGAACTATGAGATATAGAAAATATGTTGAGACTTGATTATAATGTTCGAGGTCTAAACTCGTGGTTCGCCTGATGGTAAGGGATCACCACCGCACATGAACATGTGCAGTGAAAGAGCCTCTGCAAATGCATTTCACAATTTAAAGGGTAAAGAATAAAGGATTGCAGTAATCTAATGAAACTTAAAATGTACAATGCAATCGTTGTATAATTTATACACAATTTAATATACATATAATGAGAGCTAAACGTATTTATTTATATCAAACACTTAACGAAATGTGGTACAAATAATTTCATACTTTCTAACCTGCTCCGTATTTTAATTTCAACTAAAATAAAAAAATTCCCACCATGTCAGTCAGTCACCTTGCGAGATAAATGGCAGAATGTACAATGCACATCTTTATTCATCTTGCTGATCGACTTTCGATCGATACGACACTCGACAATCTTGCAAGGCAAAAATTTTCTTTAGTCTATAATTATCGACCTCCAGTACAGCCATAGACTCATATTACGCTCAAATGTAGTTATCTCAGTAAAATTCTACATACATTCTTTTAAACAATAAGAAAAAAACAAAGACTTGTTTAGTGTAAAAAAAACAAAACATAATATATAGAATCTATTTTACATACCTATAAAGGGGAAAATATACGCGGATAAAAATAAGCTATTACAAATATTAGGTTACACATAAACCTATATTTTATAAAGTGACGCAATTTATTGTTTAAAACATCGACCGGAGATTATTTTCTATATATATTATTTTTTATACGCGTCCAATGGCAACTGTCCAACACAGCATACTACAAGATCCCTTTATGCCTGGGTGACACATCCTAAACCTGTAAGCTGGAGCGTTTTAACAAACTCTTAACTTTGTATGCATGTTTACCACAGATTATACACATATTATACTATTTAATTACTGTTATGTTTATTTTAGACGATTTTATAAAAGCGTTTTATTTCAAAACTTCCACCGATTCGGAGTGTCGCTTCTACCCAGAAATTTGGACAAGAAACTCGATAACTAGTTTTTTTTAAGTATTTTCAATAATTACAAATAGACAAAATTAAAATACTGTGACAGTCTAACATATTATAATATGATCAACCAAAGGTCTCTCAATTCGTATAATACGTAATATTTCATAAAACTTATTAACCGACATATTAATGACATATAAAAAATGAAAAAGATACCTATTAGTAGGTGTGATTTTTACATTAATAAAAAATTAATGCTGTAAATGTCCTGTTTATATAATTTAAGAGAATTAATTAGTTTTACTTACGGGTTGATAATATTCTTCGGCTCGAGCGGACTAATCTAAAATTTGTCATGATTCAAATAAAATTTTCTTTCAAACATTTGAGAATTTGCTAATTATAAGGATTAACTATTTATAAGGATTTTTTTATCATAACGTGTCAAACACTTTACTTCCAACAAAGTCGCTGGCAGATTGTAATGTTCCGACTTTTTGACGGTATAATCTAAAAATGCATATATATTAATCTACCTTCATCGGGAGCTATATCCAACCATCCTATCCAACCTTCATTTCTCATTTGTTGGTATGTATACATAATATGGGTTTGTAATTAAAATACTTCTTTATAGAAAGTCCATTTTAACCAACATTTTATAGTTAGTCAAAACAACATAGTATTGAATAAAACCGCTGATTTAGTGTGCATTACATAAAAACAACAATATGCTTCGAAAGTTGTGTCAAATTTACAGGGATATAAAACCATCCCGCAATTTGAACGTGAAATAGATATAATTAACGGATGTTTTGATATATATTCTTCATCAGCGGGTCATAAGTTTTTTTTATGTCAAAGCGGGCAACTGAGCTGGTGGTTCGCCTGATGGTAAGCGATCACCACCGCCCATGAACATTCGCAAAGGTAGGGCCTCTGCGAATGCGCTGCCCGCTTTTTTGGGGTAAGGGAAAAGGAATGGATTAACGACTGGAAAGAAGGAATGGACTGGGACGGGTGAGGAAAAGGAAACGGGTCTCCGGCTCCCCCACTCAGCGTACGAAACACAGTGGCATGCCACTATTTCACGTCGGTTTTCTGTGGGGGTGTGGTACTTCCCCGGTGCGAGCTGGCCCAATTCGTTCCGAAGCGTGCTCGACTCCCACAATAGTATAAGTAATATTACGTGTCAAAAATCAAATAGATTATGGTGGGAGTCGAGAACGAATCGGCACGAATTGTTCTGAAAACATGGAATCGCACCGGAGAAGTACCACACTCCCACAAAAAGATCGGCGTGAAATAGTAGCATGCTAAAAATAGTGTTTCGTAGTGGGAGTGAGGGAGCCGGAAGCGCGTATCCTTTTCCTCACTTTTCCCAATTCATTCCTTAACCCAATAAAAGCGGGCAGCGCATTAGCTGAGATAGGTACCACCGCTACGAATGTTCATGGGCAATGATGATCGCTGTCCATCAGGTGAACCACCAGCTCAGTTGCCCGCTATAACGTATATCGGAACCTTTATAAAAACTTATTAAGGCGTTCATATATTTTTATTTCCAACGACCACAGATTAACCATACATAAAAAAAAAATGTTCACAACCATAACACCGTACACCGCCCGAATAATAACATATTGGCATTATAAACAGTGTAAATCTAACGGTACGGTATAAAACAATTAAAATATTCGCACATACAGGCCCCAGCGGAAGCGGCCATAAGCCAACAAAACAATGAAGGATATCCCATGCCCCTATTATGGGAACAACAATATACCAACGAAGCGACTACCTACATTCCGAATGCACATAATAACCGCCGTGACTCAATTGGTGGTATGCTAATTAGCTTCACTCACTAATTGAGCGGCATAGCCACGATTGCCCAACTAATAGGCGATATGAAATATTAGCCATGATTTTTAATATGAGAATTGCGATGTGGCGATGTTTGAAGCGTTTAGTTTAGCGTTTATGCATAGACCATAAATAATCTTTTATCACACTAGCTGTTCGCCCCGGCTTCGCCCGTGGTACATATGTTACTCGTGGATAATGTAGCTTTCGAATGGTGAAAGAATTTTTAAAATCGGTCCAGTAGTTTTTGAGCCTATTCATTACAACCAAACAAAGTTTTCCTCTTTATAATATTAGTGTAGATAATTCATATTTAATCGATATGCATACATTCGAATGCAATTTTTCTCTGTGGTTTGTTTCTCGATTGCGTCGTGAGCTTTTGTCGATTCGTGTGATTATTTTTGTGTTTGATAGGAATTTGTTGTCATTTGGTCCCATTTTAGAATCTGATGTGGTAACTCCCTTTTTAAAGACATCGGTAACCTTTTTGTAGAAAAGAATAATTTATTTCAATTAACAAAATTGAGATTATCAAACCTCTTTTGAACTATCTGTATATTAGAATTCCCACAAACCCTTTCAGTGGTTAACGCGTGATTACCTACCTCATAGATAAACCGACCGACGGTCTGACTCATTTTAATATTTATATAGTTATATATTGCAGTGTTGATTAGGCGCTCGTCCCAGTTTCCCCTAGATTAAACAATTATCTATTAAAAGATATAAATATATCAAGGATACCTATTTTATAGGTGCATTTATTATCCGAGGGGGTCGCGGACGTATACTAGCTAGCTCCCGTGACCCCTTCACTAAAGCAGCTCGTCGGAACACAGTGGGGTTTTAGTCGGTTGGAATCCGACATAACCCACGTCTCCTTTCTCCGGGGGCCGTGGGTTTATACATAAGATTTAACCCAAAAAAATGGTTCATCTATAGATATAAAAGAAAGTAGTGTTAGTTACACTATTTATAACTCAAAACGGATTAACCGATTTGGTTGAAAACAGGTGAAGAGGTAGCTTAGAACTAGAATACGGATATAGAATAGTTTTTATCCCGGAAATCCCACGGGAACGGGATCCATGCAAAACTAGCTTTCTTGCGGCTACGCGGGCAATGCCGCGGGCGAAAAGCTAGTTTATTATAATACTAGCTGACCCGGCGAATTCCACCATAGAACGCCATAGAACATTTTTTCAAAATCGGCCCTGCCATTATCTAGTTATATATACAGATCAATTTAGATATCTATTATAGATTACCAATTTGACTTATTGAGAATTAGGTTTTAATATTCTAGTATAGGTCGACCGATCCGCTTCATTTAGAGAGAAAAGACGTTAAATATTTCAACTGCTGAATTTTTAGAACACAATAGACCTCACGTGTTAGAAACTGATAAATAATTTTTGAAATCATAGTCTTCTATATAAATAAAACACATCATTAAATTAATTTCTACATTCGGCTAGTAATTAATGTACATAATATGTGCTTATTAAATACAAATATATTCACGGCTTTCTACCCAATTCTTCTCGGTAGACGCAACATTTGGGACGCGCGCTTATAATTTAAATAAATTGTTATTAAATAAAATATTTGCTAAGCACCTATAAGTATATAAATATGATTGTTTAAGAGTAGAGAACGGATGGACAGATCTGGACACAATGCGGGGCAGGATTTTTGCTCCGTTTATCCGCTTAGAGGATGAGATGGAGTAGGCTAAAGCTAGTCATGAATAAATATCTGAAATTTTTAAAGAATCGGAAAAATTCGATCTCAAGATGATGCGGGATGCGAACCCGCGTCTTTTTGCCAATCCGTAGAGACGTAGCCTCTCGGCCACCCGAGATCCCTATAAAGCATTTCAATGCTATAAAACTAGAAATTAAATAAATAAATGTTTTAAACTACAATAAATTATGACACATTGAATTCTAGAGATTGCTTTGGGTTTTCGAATCATGGCCACTTGTAGGTATATCATTTATGAATTAATCATAACCGACGTTAAAAAACAAAGGAAGATCTCGATTGTATCGTATTTTTTTTTACGTATTCAAAAATCTATTATTTGCACGCAATTCGTTTTGCGATTTGATAGTAATATAATCAGTCAAGTACATCGTCTAGATAACATTTATCAATGCTTTTACAACGCAAGGCCGTCTGTACTTGTTTTTAGGGTGTTAGAATACAGTTTAATTATTCATTAAGACGATAATTGCGCTAATATCACGAAGGTCAAATTTGTTTGTTTGTTTTGTACATATAAGTGAAAGTACTGAACTATTTTAAATGCTAGTGGACGAATTAAACACTCATCTTCATGTGGCTTTACTTCTATCTTCATATCCAATGAAGAGAGATCTCCTGAAGAACGGAGATCGAAAAAAATTGCCTAATTACATCAGTTATCTTTCAGTGAATGTCTCGTTAAAAACGGCCAAGCCGTTTCAGAGGAAAACCCGGAACAAACAGACAGAGAGACAGTTCAATTTTGATTATTGGTATAACTTTTCAAGTTGTTTTTTTGTACCAGCACAGGACTCGAACCCGGAACACTTCAACTCACAGCCAAATAGAGAACTAGACCAAGAAAATACAAAGAACTGTAACGCCATGTAGATATAGAACATGAACCATAGACAAATTCGCGTAAGCAGTTAAAAAAAAAACATATAAAACCTTCAATCAATATCTGTTAAGAAATAGAGGAAAAAAAATATTCACCGCCGAGAATTATAAGAAAAAATCGCGCGCGACCCACTGACCTAAAATGAAAATGAAAAGTGTAAAAAATAAACAAAGTCACCGTGGATATTTTCTTGTGTGCAAAGTAAATGCTAGAAGTTGCACTGAACTGAATGTGCACTTCGTTTGCTTTAAAGTTACGATAAATGCTTCAAAACTGCAGCATGAAATGGAGAATCTTACTTGTGAATTTAAATGTAATTCAATGAATTAAGTCAGAATATAAATTATAGCTGTGTCAGCAGTTTAATCATTTTGTTTGCGTTTCATAACAAAAATCCAGCGTTTCAATATTGAAAACATATCGAAAAATCTTTAGATAAGAAAAATAATTTATTTTCTACAATACCCAAATTTTTTTAGCCAAAATTATACATCAATTGGACAGTTTTCGTTATACAAAACCTAATTAAACGATTCACACAGGAGGCACCAGCTTTCAAATAAAAAAAGAATCACGTTCACCAAGTTGAATGTTCTGAAGTAACAAAGCCAATGAAAATACATGCCAATTTATAACCTCCTCCTTTTTTGAAGTCGGTTGAAAAAGATCATCCACGTTCCTGGGGAGGGAGGTAACACTCCAGAATCTCATATAGAACCCAACAATAACAATTTCCCATCAAACACAAAAAGAATTGTCGATCGGGTCAAAAGCTACAGAGTACCAGAGTGTCTAATATAGTATATCACAATCTAATATATAAAATTCTCGTGTCACAGTTTTCGTTGCCATACTCCTCCGAAACGGCTGGACCGATTCTTATGAAACTTTGTGTGCGTATTGGGTATGTCTGAGGTTATATCGGCCAACATCTATTTTTTATCCCGATATTCGGATACGGACTTACGCGGGTGAAACCGCGGGGCGCAGCTAGTATTATATAAAAATCCAGTGTCATGATGTATGTTCCTAATGAACTCTTTACCAACTCAACCGATTTTGATGAAATTTGGCATTTTATGTGTTATTTGGTCCAACTTAAGATATAGGATAGTTTTTATTTCGATTAATTATCACAATAATTTATAATCTCATTATTTTTAATTATTACTCAGCCACAGCAACGCGTGGCCGGGTATGCTAGTAATATAGTATATTTGAGATCTCCTGTCTCTCTCCTCCTTATTTTTAAGTTGTTTACAGTCAAATTAAGTTGAGTACATCCTTCTCTTCTCTACCTATGTGTAGCAATAAATAAGATTGATAGAGTCCATTTGAAACATTCAAATAACTGCTTTTTGCTTAGCACACATGGTTCATACATATGCACTACATTTACCAAAAAACATTTTTTGTTTGTCTGTAGGTTATCTCTGAAACAGACCGAATTTGATGAGACTTTCGCTGGTAGATAGCTGATATTATAGGGAATATATTGGAAACATTGGAATTTAAAGGAAAAACTATTTTATGTGTGTGAAACCAAATGTAGCTGCTAGCATGATATATGTTTCTAACGTTATATAGTTACAATTCGAGATAAAATTATACTTTCATTAAAATTGTATTATGAAAATGCGAAAAAAGATACCCCCTAGACCCCCCCCATGGTAGAAATAATCACACTAATATTATAAATTTTGGTTTGGATGTTTGTCAGTAAATCAAATTTGGTGTACAGACAGGGTATGCTGGTATGGTATAGCTGATTTGGGAGATAGGATACTTTTTATCCCGATTAAATGCTCCCTTGGGATAAAGCAGGGATCTTGATATTGGGCGAAGCCGGGATATATTATAGAATAAACCTTCCTCTTGAATCACTATCTATTGAAAAAAAACCCCATCACAATCTGTTGCATCATTTTAAAGGCATATAGATGCACAGACGGCGGAATACAACTTTTTGTGTTATACTATGTAGTAATTACAAGTGCATAAATACAGAATATCTTGTCACAGAAATTAGCCATAAATGTTAAATTGAGCCCAAATTCAAACCACAATAACTTCAAATAAAGGCTTGACACTTGACTTTCAAATAAAGACATTGGTATAACTTTTAACATAAAACAAAGGATAAGAGATCTTTTTGCATCACTCTTAAAGATGAAGTACTACTATAAATACTTCATACTATATCCTTGGTATAGAGTTCCTACTATTGTTACGAATGTGATGTGTGATCTTAACTGTCTGTCTGTCTCTCCTCTACACCTGAACCACTGAACTAATTTGGATGCAATCTGCACTAATAATATAAAGTTGAAGATATTGTTTGATTAAGTGCACTTATTTCAGGAACTACTGGTTTGATTCAAAATACATACATTTCTTTTGACCATGTGGATGAGGCCATTGGGGCGGGAAAGAAGTTATTGTATACGCTTACTCAAATAAAAATCACTACAAAAAGGTATGAAGTGAAGAACTAAGAATTTGAAAAATAACACAAACATTCAGCTGCTTATATCGCTTTTGATGATGCCGTGATGATAGTCTCAAATCCCGATAACAGTAATGAACTATACCATACCTGGTACATTATTGGTAGGAGCCAGCGCCCAATCAGGGGAGGAGTCCTCTTCATCAGACATTTTCATTAATTCACACCGCACAACCACTAGTTATCACTTATTAAACATGTCCATAACACTTCCACTTAAATCCTAAGAGATTCACACGTCAACTAAGCATGGTTGTTCTTATCTGTTGTATGTTCCATTTTTGTTTATCTGTAATTAAAAATAATTTAGTAGCCAGTTAATTTTTGTGTTATTTTTAAAATGCAGATAGTTTTAGCTATAAAGAAAAAATCAATATGTAGCACTTCATATATATTAATACATTTTTAACATCATATTTTCTATTTCGTCACTAAATTGTGTGGGTGTTGTCATATTTAGGGCACTCAAAAAGGCGTTAGAGCTTTATTGCTTGTTGATAAAGACAAAATTAGTAATGATTTATTTATATACAGCGTTTAAATGCCACCACTGCACAAGGAAGGAAATATAATCCGTTGCTATATTGATTAAACTAAACAGGAAACTTTAGTAAATTTTCACCATTGTCTAACGATTCGTAGTCGACAAATGCTTTCTATTCGTTTAATACAAGGTTGCGGGCGTCAAACGATACTAGAGCGCTTTCGCAATTCACAGATTTGAACTTTATTTAGACGGCATTGCATTTTAATCACAAAAAAAAACTAAAGTTGCAAGCCGATGACATATTTATTCTGTTCCGAATCGTTACTATAAATAAACAAAAATTTTATACTTGCATTTGATAAGTGCTTTAGATCGAAGTCTTTTTAGTCTTTATTCTATAAAAATTCTTATTGTTCAATCTCCTATACAATAGCAAAGATCTTAACCTAAATTTATTCTATCGATTGTTATGCAAAAACACACAGATGACTCATCATAATCACAACAACTGCACAATTGTATTTCCACTTATCAATATTCACCTGTTTTAGAATGGTAATATCATGAATTATCGTTATCGATATATTTAAAAATCACAGAAATTATTTAGAGTCCTTCCAAGCAGACATTTTTCTCGGGGAGTAGGGGACTGGGGAAGTGGGGAGCCAAGGCGAGAGACACACACGATGTTTCCATATTATATCGTAATCAGTTTCCCCTATTACCATATAATGAATTTTTGTGTTAAAATAATGACTGTTCAAAGCTAAGAAAATTATAGAAGCTTTCATTACTAGGGCACTAACATTCAATATCGATCGCAGATAGGTAGTAGCACTATTGGTAACAATATTTTTTTTAATATTAATAGCGTACACATGAATAAACACACATAATTAATACATAGTATTTGTAATAACATGAAGAAATATTTGTAAAATTTTCATTCTAAATGCTGTGTAACATTTAAAAGTATCTATATAAAAAATATTATCGCTTTTTTTCAAAACTTTTAATAATATTGGCAACACTAAATGTTAGTGACAGCTTATTATTGCCATGCTACCGTATTTCCAATATTTTAGGTAGTAATCAAAATCGGATAACGAAGTACCTGTTACTGTATTGCAGAAATCAATTCAAGATAAACGGTTAGTGTAAGAATAAAGATTTTTATCACAAACATTTCATTTCACTTTAAATGTAAAATCATACGCAATTAATATTAACTACAATCTTATCTAGATATGTTGAGTATATCTTATTATTCACAATTTAATGAAAAACGTTAATTGTTTAATTACAAAACACATAGAATCATTATTCCAATCCATCGTTCATAACAAAAAGACACAAATGAAAATAAATAATACGTTTGCCACTGTATATTTTATTTTTTCAATACTATCCGTTGCTAGTTGCTACTGCGCAAGGAATCTGTGATTGCTAAATTCAGAAGTCGTCAAACTGGCAACGTCCATACCGGATATGGTACAGGAAATACGTAAAATTTTTGACCGATCTTTTAAAAACTTTTATATATTTTTGTTGAAAAATAATAAGTAAGCTATATTTTATTAATTGAAAAATCATTATAAAAATTATTTTGTTATTATAAATATAACATTTTGGACACTATTCTATAAGTGCATATAAATTCCTTCTATAAAAGTAGTTGCATTGACAGAGCGTCATCGTACGTAATGGAGTCGATGTTCACTTTGACCAAGTTATGATCATGAAAATTGAAATTTTTCAATGAAATATTACGTAAAAGTGTTGTGCTATTAAGTAATTCGTTGCAAGAAGTTATTGAAAGTAACTTATGGATCTTAAAACTGAAGAAAAAGTGTGTATACAACCTCATTTTACGTACAATGGTATGTGTGCCATCAAAATATTTTGGAAAGTTCAATGTAATTACTTTTATATCACAGGTTATAGATTTCTGTAGTTTGAAACAAGAGTGTTAAGCGTTTATAAATGACCAATCAATGTTTTTCTTTCCATAATAGCTGTGAATTAGTGTAATATTCCGTTGCTTTGTAGTTCGCGTAACTGGGTAGCAGTTGGAAAGGTCATGCATTATATTGCGTTTTTGTTTTCAGAATGAGAACTACGATTACGCTGCCAAGGCACAAATCAAAGCACGCTGATTGTGCGCGGATACATTTGGAACTGTAGTTGCGGCGTGTTTTCATGGTTTTACGAGGGCACGTCATTGCAAAGACTGATGAAGGAATGGCTTCGGATCAGCCAGTGAAGAAAAAACAGAGGATTGACGGGCCTGATATAGATGAAGGAAGTGATAAATCCGGTGAGGATATTCTCACAGACATATACGATTCTGAAACGCCAGCTGAGCATTCAGGCGATTTCATTACGAGAAATGGTGAATCGCCTGATAGTGGTACAGTGAGTGAAGATGCGGTCGACTGTTCGTCAATATTAAGGCTTCCAAGTGATACTAATGTGGAAATAATACCCTCATCCAGCAATACACCTAACTGGACAGTTGCTGATGACAAATTACTCACTGAGTTGCGGACTCTTCAAAATTCTCTGGTTGGTCAGTGCTTGTGTGGTTTAGACGAAAATGTTATCTTACAACTGTTTGATAGACGATTACATATTGCAACATGGCCGTTGACATGCTCTCTCACCTACCTTTCAACTATGCAATTGCTATTTGACATTTATTTGAAACAAAACAATTCAGGTACAATATGTTCACGGCTGATGCATGCTTGTGATATATTCGTTAGGAACAGGCATGACTGGATAACAGAAGTGGTTGACTTATCGGAACACAAAAGTAAATTCATTACATTTGTTGCAAGTAGAGTCTTAGCCAGCTTTTTAATAGTATCAAAAGATACAGTTGATGAGAATTGGCTACAACAGATTGCAGAAAATATTTATTTATTTGATAGAATAAACAGAATCACAGTACAAAAGATTAACTTCAGTTTAGATATAATAAAGAGGATAGTTGAATGGAAGGATATAGAACAACATCCACTGGAGGACAGTAATTATATAAATTCAACAGCAAATGTTCAAGTACATGAGGATAATCCATTCCGGAGCAGTTCCAGCTATGGGAGCGCACACATGCCTTCTAACTCACGGAATGATAACTTACATAATGCATTTTCAAATTTACAAACTCACAGTTCGCCTTCCACATCAAGTAGAGATAGCTCCACTGAAAACAAGCCAATGACTATAAAACTTCGAGAGCCAGTGTTAAAATTACCTACTGAGCAACCTATGGGCAGGATAGAAAGAAGTGAGTCCCCAGAACCTCAGCCTTCGAGAATAGAGAGGGTAAATGAGCATGGTTGTGTTACTGTTATCTTAACGGATTCAGAATCTTTTGACACGTCTCATATAAAATGTTTAACAATTAAAACTCTAGAGCACCATTGGCCTGTGCTTGTTAAGAATATGAAACTCCTGCTACTTAGGTACCTGAATTTAAGTAATGCTGAAAATTGCGTACTTACGTTTTTCTCCCTGTGGGAGAATATTATAAGTGTTAAGGCTAATCTCTCAGTGATAGATACAAAGCCATTCTATGCTGACTTGCAGAGCTTCATTGATTTGTTAAGAAATACACTATTACCACCTTTAATATATAGTCATTTGTTGAGCTTATTCAATGAGGTGTTATGCTATGGATCCACATTAGCCTTACAGGATATTTTGCCAGAAGAAATATGTACATTAGCACATTCTATTGTAAGGTATGTTAAAGACTTTCGGCTACTGAGCGATGTGAGAGTCCAAAGCAGTAGGAGTGGATTCGGCTTTTTGGGGCATGAATGTACTGTATTGAGAGATTACTCATTAGGCACTGAGGTAGCTCCTATATCAACATCAATACAGCTAGTCGACCAGAGCTATGGAGATGAAGAAAATGATGACAACAACCAATTGCATGAAGTCGACAAGACTATGTTACAACGGATGTCACTATTAGTACTGAAATCGGTTGCTGTAACAGTTAAAGAAATGCGATGTGATTCATCCGATAGTTCCATAGATTCATCAGACTACAATGCTATACAAGACATGCAGATTGTCGAACGGTCAATACGAGATGTGTTAAAGAAGCTAGACTCATTCATACGAAATCGACTTGAATTCCACCCGGAAACACCGTTTACGAAAATGTTGATACATTTATTCAGTGAGCAGGATGATTATTTGATTGAATCTATGGTTTGCACATTAGACATTACTGTTGGTATTGTTTACAGGAATTCAATGTATCCCGATCTAATACCAATGCTGAATCCCATAATGTCATTTATGGAATTCCTTAAAGTGGTATCACACGACAGCGATGTGCTTTTAGATTACTTGGTGAGTAACGAAACCTGCTTTCTCTTGTATTTGTTGCGATTTTTAAAGTATGTAAGGAGGAATTGGCCGAAATTTCTAGAGACCTGTCAGCAAATGGATGATACTAGAGGGTTGGACGAAACAATGAGGGTTCTAATTAGGTTACGTTTACAGATCAGTAGGCTTGTCTCAAAAGCATTGTTTCCTTATAATATAAGTCCTGTTTTGAGGTTATTGGAGGTCTGTGAAAGCTTATATGAAGGCAATGAGTTCAGTTAAAATGTGTCTTAACGGTTTTAGGAATTTTAACAGAGCAATGTTTTAATGCTGGGCATTTAAAAATGACATAACCATAAAAATTTTCTTTGGTTCTCACATCCTGTACTTGACTTGTACATTTCGTCCACTTATTGTCCAAATCTTAAAATTTATTCATACCATTCGCTCCAATTAAAATTCCTGAAACTTAATTTCTATAAACAATCCCACAAAGACTGCAAATTATATTAACATTCCAAATTTTTTATTGGCATAATTAAGTTAATTAGTAAGTAGATTAATTAATTTATACTAACTGTAGATGTAAATGTGTAACAATGTTGTATAATGTCTTCCAAATACAATTGGTACAATTACATGGTATATTTTTAAAATAATAAATTTCAAATGAGATTAGTAGTAAAGGGAAATTTACATGGAATGAGATGTTAATGATGAAATTGCTCGTTTACGACTTCAAAGAAACACAAACAAACATATTTTCGTACTCATAAGATTAGTAAGGATCTTGTAATTTGTTAATTTAACGAAAGAATATGCCATTAACTTAAAAAAAATCCAAACATTACGGTGTTGTTGAAATCTCTACATTGATTGCAGACTGGAAATCTTGAAATACTGGCGGGCTTTCATTTTATTTTACGAATATAACATGTAATTATCACCAAGTTAAAGTGCCTTAACGATACAATAAAGGTGCTCAATAATAACCAGCATTTCCCCCACAAAAGTAATGCTTCCTCTTAAGTAGTCTAGTTTTAATTTATTTTAAATCTGTATATTGTTTAGTTGTAATGCATATAAATGCGGGTTTTTTATCTAAATTATATTCTAATGCCACTTTGTAAATATGCCATCAATTACCATAAGTAAATGTAATCAGTATTAATGCAATTTTAACTTATGAACATACCTTCGTATCGCTAATGGAATACCACACAGGGATTTTATTGCAAATATTTTTGTTATGTTTATAAATTAATTAATACAGAAAGAAAAATTCCGCAATAGCGAAATTATCTTTATGGGAGGACAAGTTGTCGAGGAAGGAAAATGTCATAGAATCCTTATAAAGAAATAGAAAATAATGTTAAAAACCATTCGATCTGTCGAATATCTATGCAGTTTGCTGACCATAGACGTAAAATTTAATACCTGTGTCATTAAATTTAATTAAGTAAGTATATAAGGATTTGGTTTTCCAGAAGTACATACAAAAAGCTTGAAATTATTGATATTCTTAAATACGTATACATATTTTAAATATATCAGGAACATTTGCATTATCTTCCTTTGTGGTATGAATGAACTCATAAAATGTATATGAATTTAATCTTGTATAATTATGTTCCACAGTTAAAATAAAACAGACCAAGCATTTCTTGAGTTCTTTGTATCATAACATATTTTTGTTTATTTAAATTTAAGTCTTTAGGTAACCCCACAATATTAGCGAACTATTTATGTTAAAAAATTAAAATAATGAAGTGAAAACAATGCAATTCGTAATGTAATCAATTTATTTGAATCTCAGCCATTTATTGTTATAAAGTGTACTTATAATCACGAAAATATTGCTGAATCGTTGAAATTTGTTGTTTTTAAATTCACAGTTACAGAGATCCACGTTGACAATACAATAATGTCAAGTCCTAACTTAACATTTAAAAAAGAATCAATCTAGTGTCCACCATTCGCTCCGCCTCCTTGGTACAGTGGTTAAAGCGTGAGCCTAGAGCCGAGGAGTTCTGGGTTCAACTCCAGTGGGGACAAAAAAATCTTGGGTCTGGCAGGACACAGACGGCTGACGACCTACTTGTCCACAAAGAGATCAGTGTATATCATCTGCACCATACTCCACTGGGGACACGGGACTTCACTTATTTAGTATACACCATGATTCAAGGACCATCAAGCAAGCATTTATAATTTACTAGCCGAGCCGACGGCCTTTGTCCTGTCTTCGTGCAAATTGTCAAACCCGTGAATTTCAGCAAAGTTCAAGTGAAATTGAGGTTCATTTTTATTTATTGAGATATTGTTTATATTCCTCAACGATTCAGATAATAAAAATGTTCATTGTTAAAAAAATTTGGAAGAAAACTGTGTATTTTTTGTTTGTCATGTAAAATACTAAAAAGTTGACTGGCTTCATATTTCCAGCCTCATTTTGATATTGTATTTGAAAATTCGGATCATTTAAAATTATATTTCAAAGGCGCATTAATTACTGTTTTTGTAAGCCTAAACATTTATGTATTTAGGATAATTCTAAGTATATACTTGTTATTCGTAGATAATAATTTAACAGCAATAAATGAAATATTTTTGTACATGATTAAATTTCTTTGTTTAATTCAGTCTAAAACTTCATTTTAAATTACAACTTAGTTTTGCCCCGTGGATGAAACCACATAGACATAGGTCTGCCTGTTTTTCTTTTGAAATGAGCAGTATTTTTTCGAGTCACAACTTTAACTTTTAAACCTGTGTGTGTTTGGCATTTTGATGCTGCGTAATTATAAGTAATCTTTTTACTAATACTTGTAGTACTTATAATTTGTCTGAAAAGTACAATAATAGCAAAAAAAAATATTACTAGGGCACTACCTCCACCCCCAGTTTATAATAGTCGAAACCACTTTGATTTCGAGTTCAGTAGATTTTTAGAATATATTTTGAAAGAGGTTGATAAAGAAAAGATTTTATTTACTACTATTGTAATAATCGAATCCGCAACGAAAACATCCACAACAAACGACTTAATTTTTACAAACTATACTATGCCTGAACGCACTACGATTAAGGTAAAATGGCGCCATCTACATCTAACACACAAACATGGCACGTTTTCACCTAATTACTGACGACTGTGTGCGTAATATGTTATAAGAATTAAGAACACGTTTGTTTCATATCTTTTGTCGCGATAACGGGGGTGTAACATAACAGTTTTTCGAGAAACGGGGTATTAAATAAAATAAAAATATTGTTAAATATTTTATTTTTCTAGTCAGACTTCTCAAAACTTTCCCATATAATATCCAATCATACCATCCATTTGTACATTTAAAAGTTACTATACACAATAATTCTGTACATACACAAAATAATAACAGCGGAGAAAAAAAATTGTAATGTTCAAATTACAGTTTGGTATTTATTAGTAATCCTCAAATTATATCACTACACAGGTCAACGATTGTTCTACTAATTCTATATCTACACGAATTTATTTTTTAACTTGGCATTTTCATTTTAAGTGACTGGGTAATAGGGTATTGGCCTATATTAATAAGAAAACTTGCAGCGTTTATAAATTTGGATAACTATCACATCGTATAGACACGGTCCGTTGAAGTCTTTTGCAGGGTGACGTGCGAATTGTGGGATATTACACCGCGGGGAACAATCAAATAGCTCCAAACAGTGACAAATATTATAAAATATTTCATACCTGCCAGCCAATTCAACTTCTGAATGAAATCCATTTGTCAGCTTATCTGTAGGTTTAAATAATCTAAAGAATAATATACCAGTGATAAATAAGTTATCAGTGACTTTGTGAGAAACTGGTGAAGCTGGCCAGTTTATGTTTAGAAACAGACGGCTGATTTTTCTCTTATTAGCATAAAAAATCAGACGTCACCAATTGCCCCTCTCGTGTTCAATATTTTAGATGCCAGTATTTTTGTAATAATTCTTTACATATTATTAAAATAATTCTTTGTATCGTTACAAACTGACTTTTATACAGAACTCCGCAAGTAATTTACTATACGAGTCTCATGACTACTCTACACACCCCAAACACACAAATCAGAATATCTCAAATCTCAAACAACACCATACATGCATGTTTATATCTAAACTTTATGATACAAATGTCTGACAACTTAACATAATATACCTACATGGTAAACAATTTATGCTCGTGATATATGTTATTCATACCAACATAGTAAGAATATAAGTATAATAAGTTTTCTTGGGTTGACGTGCGTGTTACACATGTAAAAATTATGAAATTAAAGACTTTTTAACGGATTTTTATTCCGTCAATACATTAGTCTTTATTTTCTGAAATTATACATTACTCGTTCATTTATCTTGCCTGTAAATAATTGAATTTGTTATTTGTGTCACAGGTCAGTGATAAATAAAACTTTTTAGAGTTCCGTTCCAAAAAATTAAGACGGGAAGAGTCCTTATAATAGGGTTTTGTTTATACCCTTTGGTAATGGAGCCCTAAAAAGCATAATACAAATATAATTCATACTAACACATTCTCATCAGAAATTTTCATTCGCACTGTCCATTTAAATAAAATATAAAACCATTACTGCGGAAGCTGTTCCAAGATAAATTGTAGTAACAAGTCATATTAAAATACATTGCATTGCAATATATTCTCAACCATCATCATACAAAACTATACTTAACACACAAAAACCCCTCTATATTGTCCCTTTCTGTGTTTGAATAACATATACCGTGAGCACATCACAAAACATAGCACAACAAACAACAAAAAACACATCAGGTATCATAATCCTCGTCTATCTGTAAATCAGAGTTAATGTTCTCCAAGCTGACGGGTTTTGGTAAGGGTATTTCCACTTTTTTCACTTTCGGCTTGGAATTTTGCCGTTGCACTTTCTTCACTGACTTTGCACTGACCACGTTCGCTATAGTCGTGTCTAACACTTTGATTTCCGGCTTCGTCAGGTTCTTGGTGAAATCTATGTTCAGTAGAGGTGTGACTGGTGTGACCGGTGTTTTGGGTGGTGTAGTCTGCCTTACATCCACGCAGAACGTGGGGTCTTGCTTTGGCACTGGAGCTTCTAACGGTTTCATCTCCACAGGAGTCAAGCTTGCGTAGCTCGAAGTAGACGGCTGAGGGCTCGCGTACGTTGGGTTGACTCGAATCACGCTCCTATGTTGTATTTCCTCAGTGACTAGCGTTTCTTGATAGAAGTTTGCCGTCACGATTGGTTTCGCGTCGTTCTTCTTTGTTAAATCTATGGCCTCTATCGGTTGCTCTGTTGTTTTGTCAACTTGGACTGATATAGATAGAGGGGCGTTCTCTATGGGCGGTATAATTTGCTGCACTTTGATGTCCGAGCTGCTGGAACTGTTCGAGTCTTCTCTGACTACCCTCCGTGGCATTGACGCATCAGAATACCTGAAATGGTCAAATAATAATATTGGGATGAATGCTTAAATGGGTTCTTAATTTTTTTTTTAACTAATTAATAGTCACTTGAATTATATAATAGTCACTAGAAATATATAAATGGAATTAAAAACTGAATGTTTTGTACAGAACTTATAAAATAAGTGCCAAGTTCCAAAAAAAGACACAAACACACTTTAACGGATTTCAACGCGATTTATTTACTACCAGCTGCGCCCTGCAGTTTCACCCGCGTAAGTTCGTATCCCGTTGGAATGTAGTATGTTATTCCAGTTGTCCTGCTGTCTACGTACAAAAAATTATTGCAATCGGTTAAGTAGTTTTTGCGTGAAAGAACAACACACACACATCATTACAAATTTTCGCATTTATAATATTAGTAGGATAATATTATTGTTACCCGCTACCCGCATAAACTCAAACACAAAGAAATACTCGTGTACCAAGTTGTTTAATACCTACTTGATAGAGGAATAATTACCTTGAGGAATTTGGTGAGCTCTCACCACTCTGTAACTCCTTCTCCTCTGCAGCAGTTACGTCTGGTACATTTTTTACCTGAAATTAATCAATAAATCTGATTAAAACATAAATAATTTCCAATTTAAATACCTACATTATTGCTTACATATAAAAAAATGTTGGCTATATGATTATTTTCTACATAGATGTGTCACACATTGCTAGAACGAAAATAACTGCGTATGCGCATTATGAGAGCACGAGAGCTTATCGGCATAGCTATGGTATCGCTGCGGTCAAGTTTTTAAAAAGGAACATGCATACAAATGAAGACCATTGGTTAAAAAAATTACGTATAGACGTTATGTCTATTTCTGATTAATTCTTCTCGATTTCAGTGAACGGTATTTCTAAGTTATTTTTATATCATAGTATATATTATTTTACTAATAGCAATATTACGCATGATACATTTTTTTTCACACAAAGCGAGTTATTTGATTCTTTAATAAGCTAAAACTTCCTTGAAATTACACATTTGCATATCAATTTGAATAATATTTTTAGGTCGCGTGATAGCGATAGATTTTAAATCATGTTTATATATATATATATATTATACTTCGTTCGTACTTATTTCTGAATTGAGTTTTTTTTTATTCGAATGATCGATTTGTATTCGAGATTGTATTAGTCATGAAGGAAAAGATCTGATATAATATCAATAAACAATGTGTGTTTTATATGTTATACTAGCAAACCCGGCGAACTCCGTTTCGCCACCAGATGGTTGTATGTGAAAAATGACATTCCCGCTTTTCAGTTGAAATTTTTCCTGAATTTTCTATGCTATAAACCTCACGGTGCCCGAGACCTTTCCAACGAATGCAAAACCGTGGAAATCGGTTCGTGCGTTCTGGAGTTATAGCGTCAGGAAGGAAAACCCGACTTATTTTTATATATTAGATAACGTTAAATTATAAGACAGTTACCGGTATACAGTACTAGCTGCGCCCCGCGGTTTCACCCGCGTAAGTCGTATCCCGTAGGAATTTCCGGATAAAAAGTTGCCTATATATTATTCCAGTTGCCCAGCTGTCTACATACCAAATTTCATTGCAATCGGTTCAGTAGTTTTTGAGTGAAATATTAACAAACACACACACACAGATCCTTACAAACTTTCGCGTTGTTAATATTAGTAGGATAGGATAGAATATAGAAATAAAAAAAATCCGCTTGGTTATGTTTATAGATGATGAGCGAATTCGAATTCGCAAACACTCAACACCTCACAATCATTTGGCTTACTCAGCTAGCTTTTACACATAGCTGCCATGGGGTTCACAGCTATTTATCATTACATTGTATATTTCAATAAGATATGACAAATTATTGATATTCAAATAATACGATTATTTTATAGAGCAATTCAATTTTAAAACAGTCATCGTTGAAACATCCATCTCAGATATATTATGTAATATTGCACAATATTAGTATTAATCTTTGATTATGATATAGATCACATAAACCCAAAGAACTGTGATGAAAACCTTTGAAAACTTTTTACTTTACATTCTTTAATATGATAGGTCTGACGATAAGATTACCGACATTTTTTTTTTTTTTTTTTAATGTCATCGTCGGCAATGGAGCTGGTGGGTCGCCTGATGGTAAGCGCTACCACCGCCCATGAACATTTGGAGAGGCGTAAGGTCCAATGCAGATCTTACGCCTATTCAAATGGATTGCCGACTACAAGTTCGAACGGGATTATGAAAGGATTGAAGAGAGGAATAAAGGAAAGGACTGGAAAGGGTAAGGAAGAGGATATGGGCCTCCGGCTCCCCCACTCACCGAACGAAACACAGCAGTATGCTATTTCACGCCGGTCTTCTGTGGGGGTGTGGTACTTCCCCGGTGCGAGCTGGCCCAATTCGTGCCTATGCGTGCTCGTCTACCACATAAAATAGGAATACCGAAAAGGGTAAAATAAAACAGTTGAATTGATAACCCCCCTTTTTTTGAAATCGGTAAAAAAACTCACCAAGTCCCTCAAAAAGTCGAACCGCGACTCCGCCAATATGCACTGTTTCACGTGCGATGGGCTGAGCGTCTTGGCGTTCCTCTGCATGGTCACCTGCATCGCCTTACTGAGAAGCGACTCCACGAACAGTTCTAGGGTGCGAGGTGTTCGTAGAAAGGTCTGAGTTAAGGATATATTACGACCGATATAAAAGTGCAACCGAAAATCTACAATTATAAAGAGGGAACACTTTTGTTTTTGTATGCATTGTTGTAATATTTTTAACTAAATACTACTGGACCTATTTCGAATATTGTTTCATCATTACAAAGCTACATCTTCACCAAATGACATACTTAGACTATATATGTACCACGGGCGAACATCTTGTAATAAATATAGTCAAAAGTCAAAACCTATTACATACAACTCGAAAAAAAAACAAAAAAATAATAATATAAAGGTATAATCATCAGAAAACTTTTAAATCATAAATTTAACAAATTCTTTCGTAGGTAGAAATGACAAATTCGAAATCATCCTTTAATTTTTGTTAATATTCCATTAAATAACATACATCTTCAAAGTTTTCACGATATGATAAATTATCGCTTATGTAAGATAGGATTTATGAGATAATAAGCATATGGATATTTATAGAGTGTAAAGATAAACGTGAATGAGCTCTTATTACTCATGGGTTTTAAATAAACTAAAATTAAAAGAGGCAAAATCTGTTTTTTTTTTGTTTGTTTGCTACAACTTAACACAAAAACTACTAAACCATTGACATACAAAATCTTAAATGTACATAGCAATCATTAAAAATACCTGTTATTATTTTATCACGTCTGACCGATGGTCAGATTGTGGCTAGTAAGATCCTTACTAATATTATAAATGCGAAAGTAACTCTGTCTGTCTGTTGTGCTTTCACGCTTAAACCACTGAACCAATTTTGATAAAATTTGGAATGAAGATAGAACTGAACTTGGGAAAGGGCATAGGATACTTTTTATCGCCAAAAAAGGGTAGAAAGAGTTGAAAGAGAGGATGAAAGTTTGTATGAAAGTCGTTATTGTCAAACCGATTTTGATGAAACTTGGTTTGAAGATGGAGCTAAAAGTGGGAAATAACAAACCATACTTTTTAATGCGAAGAAAATTCTCCTTACCATGTCGCGCGATATAAGCGAATTCTAAGCGGGCGAAGCCGTGGACGAAAAGCTAGTTTAAGAAGATCCATTTCTCATATGATGAAAACTACTTGATTAGATTGAGTTGTATTTACAATTAACACAATACATAATTTATAAGATTAAGGGCTTATTTTTTAATTGTTGAAAACAATAAATCCAAAATTGTATTCTAATTCTCTATCTTTTGCCATTTTCCAGGTGGGTTTTTTATATTACGGCATAATACATTTTGAGACAAACAAGTTTAAACCAAGGATTGAAAAATCAGCTCTGAATGGACATTAGCGTTATTCCATACTGAAAATACTTATTATGGGTTAAAATAAAGTAACTTAACCATGGTCGCATTTATTATTGTATATTGCAAAGTATTATGTAACATTAAACATTGCATTACAGTTATGTTATTATCGACTGACTCACAGTAAACTGTTTATACTTTGTACCTACAACTACCTATATAAATACAGATGAATAGAAAAATTTGTTGCTAAGCATAAAACTGGAGAATGGCAAAGAACAATTTTTAAAACCTTTTTGTCAATGCACAAGTAGGTAAGAGATTTTTATAGAGAGAAAAGGAATACCAATGATGTAGCAGGGGCCGACTCCATGTTTTTAATACAAATAAATTAATTATTTATCATTTACCTATCTATATTTTTCGTTTTAATGTTTCACTAACCATTGTCCATCAAATTTTAATAAAGGACAAAGTAATACTGAATAGATTAGCGTTCTTAATAAGAATTTAAATTATTTTGTCAACAAAAATTCTTTCTATTAATATTACAATGTGAAATTTTTAGAATGGATGGATTATTTTTTTATTTATTTTTTTTAATTATATAGATAAGATGTAAGCTTGTAACAGTTTGTATCCTTTATGGCAAGTATATATAAACATATATGTAATAAAGCCTTGTTGTAAGTATTACAGTTGTAATTTTAAATTCTAGATAAGTAATTATCTTATGCATAATATAATGACACTAACAAAACAATGTTTTCAATTTCAGTTTTGATTAAAATAAATGAAAGAGTTATTAATAAATGAGATAAGCACTTTGCTTAATATCAGTTAATTAACCCAATCTAAATTGGGTCAAATAGTACAAAGCTATTGGTTCTACAATATATTACATAAAACATTACATATGTCAGTATTATTGTGAATTTTTAAATATTTTTTTTTTGTTTGTTATAAAATGTCATGACAATTACAATGTAAATATAGTATAGAATATAGGAATAGCACGAATGCTTTCAAAGTTGATCATGTTATAAAAATAACATCAACTGGCCATTGCAAAATCAAAATACGTTGTTATTGAATTTATAAAAATATGAGTTTTAGGTAAAAGGATATAGATTATAATAGGCACAGCCTGGGCCACCTTCCCCACTTCTTCATCAGTCTGCATAATCTTCTTTATTCGCCCCTACAAGCAAACAATGTCATGATATCACCAATCTCACAAAAATATCGACGAAAACAATCGACTATTTTGACCATTTAGGGCGGCCTTTAGACGTTTTTCGACTTACTGCTGGAAACCTCGCATTATATTTTCTCTTCTTTGATGGCATGGTGGTAATCCGTTCACTTTTGCACTATTAAAACTTAAATTAAAGCTCTCTTCGCCATTCCACTGTGATACATCTCGCGCATTTTTTAGGTTATAAAAGAGAGACGTTCGCAGCCTACTTCATTTATATACCAATCTGACAGATTTTCCACCTCTATCATGGACAACAGCGCAAATTTCGATACACGCATAAATTAATAATTTATAACTGAATATTGAATGCACTATATTCATGTTGGATTTTTTAAAATGTGTTTAAGTTATCACTTTAGCACTAAATAAAACGATGATATAAAATTTGGTCAGTAAATTTTTTTTTCTAAGCTTAGGCATCGTAGTGCCTAAAATATAGCTAATGTCACTGATTACAAACCACAAAAACAATTCGAGAAAGATTCATCGGCTGTTTTTTTTTTACACACAAACTTCCATTCTAATAAGTTTGTGACATTAAGTATTTTTTTTCGCAGACAACTCACACTTTACTCGTCTTTCTGGTTAACAAATCGCAATGCTTGAAAAATTTCGAGTTCGTGATGTAGCAATTGTTACTTCTCATTCACTTTTCTAAATCTTAGGCTACTTAGTATAATCTGCTATAAGATATTACGAGATTGTAATTTAGCCGACTTATTAAAAGGAGGTTATGAATATGAAGTATATTGACAGATCTGCACAATTTTTTGGATGTGTCTGTAGTAGCTTCTAAACATATTATGCCTTGATTTGTATATGAATGCTTGTCCACGCATAACTATAAAACTAGGTAAATACGTGAATGTCATCAGAAGCATACTGTTGTATAAGCGAATTGTTTTTTTTTTAAATATCTAATTATAAGTGCAATTTTTACTATTTAAATTATTTTATATTGTCTGTAATTACTGCTTATGACATTTGTCTATTTACATTCTGTTATGTTCGTTATACTCTGCCAGATCCGTAACTAGTTCTCAATCTGTGACTGATTCCGTCATTTGTCAAACATAAAAATGGCGTCGTTATCGAGGTGTGTGTCGTTTTTATTATATCCGCGAAGAAATATGTATTAGATTTACACTGATGTTTGAAGTAAAAGTCTTTAAACGCATTTAATTAATTGCGTGCGTAAATTAAATAAATAAATGAACCCGTTTCATAACTTAAATTTATATATTTAACCTTCTTCAATACTTGACATTATTCATACAATAGTAAATAAATAATCTTTAATTGTAGTCACATATCTTGTGGTACTATTCACTACTCCTATAAATTGGATTTTAAATAAATATCCTAGTGTGAGCATATTTCATCCGTACAATTAATGATTAATGTAATAATTATAATATATATATTTCAGCTTATTACCAGCTCCCGTTCAGCAAGTATGGGACAGAGACGACGAGCAAAAAGCGAAGCGAGTAGGAAGTGCCTTAGTTGTTTCCCAAACCAGTGTACCACCCTATGGTCAAAGGAAAGGATGGATACCGAGGGCAGAGGAAGATTTTGGAGGTACAATATATTGTAGTAGTATACTATTAAAACTTCGATAATCGCAGATAAATAAAAAAAAATGTGCTTTTTTATCTTTCGAAATTTACTAATGACCATCATTTTTTTATTATATTTTCGTTATAATGTGATTTATAATATGTTTTAGATGGTGGAGCATTTCCCGAGATCCATGTGGCCCAATACCCCTTGGGTATGGGGGCTCGGGGAAAGGAGAGCACCTCAAATGCATTAGCTGTACAGTTGGATGAGTCTGGCCGTGTGAAATATTCTGCAATAGCTAGACAAGGACATGGTGCTGATAAGGTAATTGAAATTTAAAAACATTTTAATTACTAAATCTAAGCATAACATTATTATGCTGTCAGTTATCCTTGTAAATACAGTTTTGTTAATTTGAGTTGTTGTTTTAGACTAAGTAATAACTAGGTAAAGTTCTCTTTTATCATACAATTTTATGTATAAATGTAAAACATTATTTATTGATATCAACATTAAAAATAAATAATAATATATAATTCTATTAGTTCCATTATTAATAGATAAATAATAATAGAACTAATAAAATTTGTTCTATATATTTATTTTCTTTCAGCTATCAATATATTCATCTGCCCTAAACAGAACTAACACTTCAATTTCAGATTATATATTCTAAATTGACAGACCTTTTACCATCAGAAGTGTTGGCGGAAGATGATCCAACACTACAAAAGCCTACAGATGATGATATTCAAGATATTACGGAGAAAACAAAATTGGCTCTCGAAAAATTGACAAATGCTAAAATATCAGCTGCTATGCCTGTTAAAGCTGCTCCTAAAGCTGTAAGTTGACTTTTATTTCCATAACTTCTCACACACAGAGTAAAACCTTCCTCTGTATCTGTAAAAAAAACCCCATCAAAATCTGTTAATGTGTGTCTGTGTAATTTTAAAATCTAAGCATACAGACACACAGACAGCATAATGTGACTTTGTTTTATACTATGTGGTGAATATATATTTATTGCAAACTTTAATCTAAAACATATACATATTATTTAGATGAACTTAAAAAATAATGACTAAATGAATTTAATTTCAATATTGTAAATAATACTGTCCTTTTCTTGAAATATTTTTTAAGATAAAAAACATTGTATTGCTTCCTTTTTCATTGACTATGGGACCAGCTCAAGATGTAACTTTTATTTTAGGATAGTTATTTTGTTGTATTTTAAATTTCCTCCTGTAACAGATTTATATTTTATCATCATTATCTTCTGTATACACAGAGGAGGACTCAAATCTATAAAGGTGTGATAGTGTGTAACATTTTCAGGCACCAGCTCAATACATAAGGTATACTCCAGCGCAGCAAGGCGGTGCATTCAACTCTGGCGCTAAACAGAGAGTAATTAGGTAATTTGGTTAATTTTTAAGGCATATTGCAATAAATAATAATTTTTAAACCGACTTTAAAAACTCTGTCATGTCATCAACTCTGTCATCAATTTGACTGTATTTTCTTACCTTTGAATGGGTGAACCAATGACTCTTTTTTTATTTGAGTTCTTGTGCACCCAGTCGAAAATTCTACAGTAAGGAACCTTTGTTTCTTTCGATTGAAACCTCCACAAAATTCAAAGATCAGTCAGCATAATTTAACCTACATAAAATTAATAAGCACTCACAATTTCTAGGATGGTGGAAGCGCAGTCGGACCCGATGGAGCCACCGCGGTTCCAGATCAACCGCAAGATCCCGCGCGCGGCGCCTTCGCCCCCCGCGCCCGTGCTGCACTCGCCGCCGCGCCGCGTGTCCGTGCGCCAGCAGCGCGACTGGAAGGTGCCGCCCTGCGTCAGCCACTGGAAGAACGCCAAGGGTGCGTGCCCGTGTGCCGTGTGTCCTCGTGTTGTGGAACCCGGTTTAATAGATTCAGTGTCAGTGAAATAGTGGCCATTGATAGACAGCTGCTTTTGAGATTGGCAGTCAGATAGTGACAGCAGTTCCACATAATAAAGTCCACATGGACCAATTATGAAAGAATTAAAAACATATAGGATAATAACTATTAAAAGGCTACTTGGAGCCAGCACCTTGTATCTGATAAATGACATTTTTCAACCAACTTGAAAAAGATGAAGGAGGTTCTCAATTTTATTGCCTCAGAAGTTTTGACTGTGAAACGATTCTGTTGATTCTTTTTTATTCGAAAGCTGATGCCTTCCGTGTGACCCCTTTCAGCTTTAGTTTTGACAATTTGAAGGCAGTTTCTTATTGTAATACTTATTGTCAGTAAAGTTAATGGATAATTATTTACTAATTTATATATATTCGTTTAGGTTACACGATACCTCTGGACAAACGTCTAGCTGCGGACGGCCGAGGCCTGCAACAGGTTCACATTAATGAAAACTTTTCCAAATTAGCCGAAGCTCTGTATATAGCCGATAGGTGAGTGTTATTATGAGTAAATCAAATTTTCCCGTGTTTTTATACAGCTTGGAACTGTATTACCTCGGCTTTAGAGCATAATTTTAAATTTTAGACAGTTTATATTAAAATGTTGTAATACATACAATTATTTACTTGTAACTTTTGTATTTGGGTTTTGGAGACTGCATTCGCCAAAGACTGCATGATTTTCTTTTTACAGAAACTACCTAACAAAATAATTATTCATGGTAAACCTTGCATCCTCGAAAATTTCTCTCATATTTTACCCTAATATATCCCTCGCCAGGAAAGCAAGAGAAGCGGTCGAGGCGCGGGCGCAGCTCGAGAGGAGACTCGCGCAGAGGGAGAAAGAGAAGAAGGAGGAGCATTTGAGGATGTTAGCGCAGAGGGCCAGGGACCATAGGGCCGGTGAGTGTACAAAGAAAAACCATTTCTTTGACTTTCTGGACATTTTAGTACATGGAAAATTTGATTTGAAAGAATTAATACATATACACATATAAGAAATAATAGAAATATAATAAATTCATGTTGGTATATAAATGCAGAAAGATGTAGTGAGACCCACATTCAAAAAATTTAACCATATTCCCATTATAAATATTACATTACAGGTATACGAGCGCCGGAGGAGGAAACGGAAGTCGCGAGTGCGGATGTTGACGGAGAGTCGGCGGAGAGAGACAAACTGCGCGCGGAGAGACACAAGGAGAGACAGAGAGACAGGAATCTGGCTCGCGCGGCGCCTGATAAACGGTAATGTTTGTCTTCCTAATGCGTTTTTATTAGCTTCACCTGTATGTTTGTATGTAGCCGACTCAGTTAGACTCAATTTTGATCCAACTTAAACGGATAGATTCAATGCTAACTCTGAACACATATTAACGTTTGATTTATTTATTTATTTATTTAATATGGTTATCCAGCACCTGTGACATGATGTTGCTGATGAAACAATAATTTTAATGAGGGTATATTATTGTCTTGATAAAAATCGTCAGTTTTAATTAATGATTTCCTTACATACTGTGGTGAGATAACATAGTAGATTCTAACATTATAGCATGTTTTTTTTATCATTATTTAGTATTAGTTTTAATAATCATATCTTATAGGTTAGGTAACAAATTATAAATTGGACTGTACAATATAAAATATATTTTTTGATATATCATAAACAGTATTTTAAAATGTAATCTAATATTCTTTTTTTTTTAGTTCGAAGTTGGTGAAGGAGAGAGAAAGAGATATATCAGAACAGATCGCGCTTGGCTTGCCGGCCAAGACCAACCAGGGTGGGGAGGCCATGTTCGATCAGAGACTGTTCAACAATTCCAAGGGAATGGATAGCGGTGAGTTTGTCCTGTCCCGTGTCCCCAAGTGGGGTATGGGGCAGATGATATACATCTGTTGCATAGATCAATTTTCTTTATGAACAAATAGGTGACAGCCTTCTATGTCCTGTACTGCCAGGCTGAGACATATTGAAGTGAAAAGTTCTTTAGGCGCGTTGAGCGTTTTGGTAGAGGGTAAAATCCTCGGTTCGCGTCACTCACATGCTAATGATAATTTTTTCAACCACTTGGTATTTATATTTTGTTCATGATTTGTTTAACCCATCATATGTAACTAATAAATAAAACATAAAAAATCATATAATTTTTGCATATAGTTTTAATTACTTCTATCGGCAGTCCCACGACTGCTACTGTTTTTTTTTTTGTGCGTCCCCGCCGGTAATAGAACCCGGTATCCCTCGGTTCCACGCGTACGTGTTTACCACTATACCGAGAGGGCGGTCTAAAATTAGTATAATTTAACGGCCGGTTTCAATATGAGATCACAATCCATAATCTGTAAACTATGATTGATAGTTCGGTGTTCATCTCTTCCATACTTTAATGTAATAATATTATATATAATATAATTATATCTATAATAATATTAACCAGCGGTCGACATTATATACCAGTGTATATGAATAAATGTTGTCAGGCTACGGCGACGACGAGGCGTACAACGTGTACGACGCGGCGTGGCGCAGCGGCGCGGTGGGCGCGCACATCTACCGGCCGAGCCGCGGCGCCGACGCCGACGCGCACGGCGCCGGCCTCGACGCGCTCGCCAACACCAGGCGGTGGGTACTGCGCGCTGCACGCTGCGCGCTCATTTTGAATTTGGAATGTGGAAGTGCGGAGGGCGTTTATTTTTTTTTGTTTTTTTTTTTTTAATTTAGAAGAAACTACTGGCTGGTTAGTGGACTTTTTTTTCATCATGTGCCAGCGCGATGGATTCCTTTTCTTCTTTCCATTTTTTTGAATTAAGAATATTATGCCTGTTACCGTGGCAACTGTCTGCTTCAGTATATAAATGAACAATTGGATATTCAAATTGATGTCTAAATATATGAGTGTCACTGTAGTGACAACAAGCGAGCAACTGAGCTGGTGCTTCAACTAATGGAAGGCGCCAGCACCACTTTGCGTTGCAAATGCGCTAGCCGCTTTCATCGGGATAGATAAGGAAAGCGTTGATGGCTGTAAAGTGCAGATTCGTTTAAAATCGGTTGAGTACTTACAGTGTCCTTAGCGGACCAACAACGCGATACGCAATTTATATATGTATTAAGTTTATGATGAATTGCGCAGTTTCGTGGCTGACAAAGAGTTCGCGGGCACGAGCAGCGCCAACACGCGCTCCGGCCCCGTTCAGTTCGAGAAGAATCCGCGCGCCGAGCCGGTGAGTGCACCATCATTTATTATTACTATTTATTAAATGTATATGTAATATGGTAGTAGACTAGATTTTTTAAACGATTAATATAAAAAAAAATATATTTTTAATATTTTTAATATTTTTATTGTGTATTTTATAAAAATATAAAGCTTCTTTTATTGCGTTGATTTTCGGCTGGAGTTTATAAAGGGTTGTTTGTTCGTTTTGTTAGTACATGGAATGTCACTATTTGCTTGCAATTTCGAACAAAAGTTGCGCGCAATATGTCTTATTAATATCGCTCACCCGAACTCGTATTATAAACTAGCTGCGCCCTGCGGTTTCACCCGCGTAAGTCCGTATCCCGTAAGAATATCGGGATTAAAATTTCCCTATATGTTATTCCAGTTGTCCAGCTATATACGTACCAAATTTCATTGCAATCGCTTCAGTAGTTTTTGCGTGAAAGAGCAACAAACACACACACATCTACAAACTTCGCATTCATAATATTAGTAGGATATCACTCAGTTTAGACAGAATTTAGATGGATACATGTCACAAGCGAGTTGTAACTCGCCATTTTGTGTTTTCTTGTTTTGATTATACGCGAGTATTAACGTTTAGAAAATGAGAGCTTTAAACGGATTTAATATGTATGTGTTTTATTGCTTTTTCAATCGGTTTTTAACGCATGTGTTATACGCTTAGGAATTGGAGAGTTTTAAGCGCATTTAACACGTAATTTAATAATGATTAAAGTCAAAATAAATTCTTAGTTTTATGGCATTGAAATGCTTTATAAATGAGAAAATTTGAAATTATAGAAAAAAATTTTCATCAAAAAACGCGGGTTCGAATGCCACCTCATGATCAAAAATTTTTTCTATTCTTTCAAAATTTCTCAACGATGAATGTCGTTTGGAACGCGTGTCATACATACACTTGGAACGTTTAGTGTTTAACGGATATAAAAACCCCGCTTCATCCCTGTTTAACCCCTCGTGTGTGTGTGTGTGTGGTGTTCCAGCAGCAGCGCGCGGAGGCGGAGTTCGACCCGTTCGGGCTGGACCGGTTCCTCAGCGAGGCGAAGCGCGCCGACGCGGGCGCGCGCCGCCACGAGCCGCCGCCCAAGCGCCGCCGCGACTGACCGCCGACCGGTACTCGCTCCCCTCCCCCGCACCCGCACCCGCACCCGCACCCGCCACAGTCTGTCGCATTTCGAGAAGCCCCTCCCCCACTTACGCGACGTCACACGTTTTAAATTTTAAGTATTTTAATAAATCTAAGCGAAAAAAGTGACCGTAGTACCGTCCCTTTTACGTGTGACGTAATTTATGTTATATTAGTTACACTGCCTCTATCTCACGAACGACTGAACAGATTTATATGTAATACTTATGTTAAGGTTACATGCTACTGAAAATTTTGTGAAATTATCTTATGCGCTAATACCACGATACCACGCGAGCCTGCAGGAAATAAATTGAATTTTCAATTTATCTGCATGATGATAACATCACCACTGCTCAACATGGTGAAGGAATAAATCGTGAGAAATCGACATGGTCCAAGAATCAAAAGTGTGACGACATGCGACATCTGGCAACCCGCACTTGGCCAGCGCGATGGATTATGGCCTGAACCCTCATAGGAGGCCTGTGTCCCAACAGTCGGAACATATATGGGCTGATGATACGTGATCCCTTACTGCTATGGGCTATTTACATACCACGAGCGAAGTCGGGGCGGATAGCTAGTAAATAATAAATCACCTTTGTGCTATATCGATCCCTGTTATATATACCATTTATAATAAACATAACCTAATTTACTTATTTTTTTTTCAGATTGCCGTGTTCCATTGTTGTCTATATTTTATAGATATTATTGTTTCGAGGCCGTTCTCCATGTTCCATCGGTCTTTTGTACTAGTAAAGTTCCCCAGCAAATGTTTATTTGTCGATAAATCATTAGAATTTTTGGCAAATTTCGTTGCTTAGTGACTCTTTGAGGAATCGCTGATGGATCAAACATAGGTACCGGTGTTTAGTTGTAAATGATAGATTAAGTTAATTTTTTATAAATAAACATTTTGACACCAAATGTCTTGTTTTTATATAACTTCTCAATAAACCGAAGACTATAATGATATTAATTACAATATGCGATGATCGGTTAAGAGTAAGTAACAAGTTCGTTGAACTATGATTTCATTACAATTTACGAATAACCCAGCGATATACAGATAGTATTTCTGCTGCCAAAAATAGGTCGTTTGAATAATTAATCTTCCATACCGAAATGTTTTTTTTTAATATAAGTGACATATTCGAGTTTCCTTGCTTTACTCCATAAACGTTCTACGAACACGGACTGTCCGATTCTGATGTGAGATAAGGTCGATCTGTTCAGTAGTATTGATTTAATTTAGACACTTATTTGTCCGAAAAATTGACGCAGAGACAGAATCTAAAATAAAATTTTGCAAAATTTTTCTGAACTTAAAGTTCAAAAATTTTTCGCAACAAGTTTAGTTGAATTTTCCTTTGATAAATACTAACCTATCGATAGGAACAGGGAAAATAAAACGCCATTTATTTATAAATACAATTTATTAGCAAGTCACTATGTTAGTTGCAACTCTTAATACAATCGTAAGTCTTTGTACAAGGCAATTTAATTTTACAGCGAGACGCAAAAACAATAAAATACAGAAAAAAGAAAACTAGAAAACGGTAAATCAATTTTAAAATTTTTGCTTCCCGCCAAAACAATATAAAAAAAAAAATGTTGCATTCAACAAAATTGGCATTACATACGTATATCATATAAGCAGAGTAACTTTGATCCTTAAAAACAATAAGTACAATTTAATTACTTTGGGAATGTTTACAATATCGACGTGTATTTCTACATTAAATTGTGATTAAATGATATAAATTTCGTTTTCTTCTAACAAATATTAATGAAAAGATTCATTTTCATAATTCATTTGAAATTTGGAACAATACAAAAAAAAATAAACAGTGAAAATTATAACGTGTCTAAAAAACTCAGTAGGTACTCTAAAATTAATAATACTCCAGTGCACAACATACGCTAACACTTGGTGCCGTGTTAAACATTTAAATGCACACAACACTCAAAGTTTCCATACTTTAATATTAAAAAAAAAAACATTATATTTTCAACGTAAACTAACAAATCAATTTAAAAAATGTCCATAAATGCGATATTGAGCTCATGTCATTGTAATTTAAAGAACTCACTTTAATTTGAATGCAGGATAAATAATCGTATAAAACAAACCATTTCACACGAAACAACAGCAGATGCATCGTGAAAAAGTAGTAGTTATTAAATCAACGAATCACCACCGCTAAGTAAAAAAAAAAAAAATACAATTCAAAGGACAACTCATGCAAAATTCCAAACATATTATAAAACTATAAAGTTTCAAATAGATTAAATCATCTTTAATTAAACGGACTTATATATGAAAGATGCAAAACATTAGCATTATAAAATAATATAAAAAGCCATTATTATACTGTGGTAGTATTTTATATTATAACGATTAAATTTAACATTTTTCGTGCTATGAAATCACTGTTGAGATAGGACCTATAATTTACAGAGTTAGGTCATAAGTATTTTCGTTAAGTCTAGATTTAGTCGGCTTTCCTGGGCCTCCGCTTGCGTGTCTCCGGTTTGTCGGCCTTCGCCCCCTCGCCTTCTCCGGCGCCCTTGTCTTTAGCTTTATCGTCGTCTGACGTCTGCAATTTGTAAAAATAAATTTTTAACATTTCTTAGACACTTACGATCAATAAATAAACACATAGCATTATAAGTAATACTTATGTACGTAATATAAATAAATGTTTTTGGGTTTCGTATTACTGTAACTGAAACTACGCTGTCTGTCTATATGTTCCAGGCTTTCATTAGCACGTGTAAAATTATCCACAACCAGCTTTGTTTAAAATCATTTGGTTGTCATCTTTCACATCGAAGCAGTCATAAAGACGAAATAAAAATTTACATTTGATCATGTACCCTCCTATTTAGCACGGACAAAACCACAGTACGCAACTAGTATTGACAGAATTTCACTCACATCGCTCGGCGAATTCTTCTCGGCGTCGCTGTCGTTCGCGTTCTCGGCGTCGTCCACGATGTCGTCGTTTATCAGCTCCTGTATAGGTGACGATAAAATCATATTTTATAGGAAATATGTACTTACGGTACAAAACTATATGACTATATAAAAATTTGAGTACTTCATAATTTACTCTGTGTAAAAGTTTCGAATTATGAATTTCAGTTCAACCAATTGATATCACGCCGTTTGTTGTCATAAGCCACTCACATCACGCCATTTGCTCTTACAACCAACTCACATCACGCCATTTGATGTTACACCCAACTCACATCACGCCATTTGATGTTACAACCAACTCACGTAACGCCATTTGATGTTACAACCAACTCACACCATCCCATTGCCCATAACAACCAACTCACATCATCCGACTTCTTATCGTTGCGCTTCCTCTTATCCGCCTCGGCGCGAGACACGTGCACCTTGTCGGAGCGACGCGGCGGGTACAGCAGGTCGATGATGCAGACGAGCATCTGAAAATTTTTATTGAAAGTATGTTATTATTAAAATTATATATGTTGCCAACACCATTATGAATAAAAATGTAATTGGTATTTCACATAAGAGGGATCGTTACAGAATATAGGCGATTTATTCTTTACTAACGGTACGCCCCGGCGTTGCCCGTGGTACAATATAAAAGGCTATAGCGCTCAGGGATCACACATATAGACATTACACGTTTTCCAAAGTTACCATAGTAGAAACCATTACTCACTCAATAAATAACTATTTCCAACGAAAAAGAGGTAACAAATAAAATTAAAAAGCTTCGTTTTCGGTTACGTCGGTTAGAAAATTGTCTATATATCATTTAAACTTATACACTTATTTACAATATATATGTGTCTATCTATAACAATTTAATATTTGGGACTTGACAAGTTTTCACGTTCCCTAACTTATGTAATTCTCATATACAAAACATTGAAAAACGTCTGTTCAACTCAAATTATTGTTATTTTTGCTTGTTTCTTATAACACTAAGCGATTATAGCATGATTGTAAATAATTGTATTTCTCTGGAAGGGACTAAATTTTTTTTTTTTAGATATAGATATCTTTACCCGTAACCATGAAGTAAATAATATACTCACCAGACCCAACAGCGCTCCGATGAAGATGGTTGCAATAGCGAAGATCAGATAAGATCCCCACGTGGGCAAACCGTATGTCTCCATCAGCATGTTGTGTACACTCTGAAACATTAAACTATTCATTAGGTACAGGTGTACATACATGAATATTTGTAAATTTTAAAGTGTTACGTTCATTATGAATTATTCGTTATGAAGTAGTATGGCTCGAAATTATCATTGATAATTGCATTCTACTGATTAATAATTTTTTTTATTATTAATTATGTGAAAATAGAGAAAAAATTAAAATTTATATATTTCAATTATCGAAAACAACTAGACATACATTCCTGTGCAGAAACTAATTTTTAACTCACTTATAAATTTCCCTAATGCCGGTGAGTTAATCGGATTACAAAGGACCAAAATTTCACCTGGGTGGACATTTTTGACGCTAATTGCGTATCAAATTCTTATTATTGACTGATATGCTGCATCAAGTGACCCTCACACTCAACCAGTCTGAGTAAGCTACTTCACAGCGACTTGCTGAGCTGGAAGAGTACCCCACTCTCACTAAACCCGACTGAGCTAGCTCCCCCCACTCACTCGGAGCGCCTGGGTGAGCTTCAAGAGCGACCCCACTCTCACTCAACCCGACTGAGTTGGTCCCCCTCCCGCCACTCACCCGGAGCGCCTGGCTGAGCTTGAAGAAGTGCGCGACGACGCCCATCTGCAGCGAGTGCGGCGCCTTCCAGGCGGGCAGCGCCTCCGCCTGCCGCCAGCGCGCTGCCTCCACGTACTGCAGCATCGAGTCCGCGTCGCGCGGGCCCTTGTACTGCCGGAACTCGCCGTCCTTCACGCTGCGGGAGTGCAGTGCAGTGGAGTAGAGTAGAGTACAAGGGAGTACAGTGCGGTATGTATAGTATAATGTAGTGTATAATTGAATGCGTCGGTCGAGAATCATCGTCGGTCAGAAGGGTATAATCGAATGAACACTACTGCAACATCGAGTCCGCGTTGCGAGGACTCTTGAGAGTGCAGTACAATGGATTTCAGTGAAGCGCAGTACAGTAAAATAAAGTATAATTGATTTACAGTAAAATAAAGTGGTACTTCCACCACCTAACGGATATTCTTAAAAAAAGTGTGTTAACTATTTTCAATAAAAAATTATCAAGATTTCTTCACAGACTACACACACCTATTTCGTTTGTTTTCAAAATTCATTCACTGTAAACTCCCACGCTGCCATTAATCTATGTAAGCAAATTGATACATATTCCAAATACACAAAGAAAACCCACTCACTGGAAGATAGTCGGCAGCGCGGTGACCACGAACCTGCCGCTCAGGCCGGGCGACTTGGTCACGTCCACGGCGGCGGCTTTCATGTCGAGCCTCTTGCTCTTCGCGCGATTCGCGAGATCCTTCCACGCGGGCGCGAGCGCGTTGCACGCGGGGCACCATGGCGCGTAGCTGGCGTGTCAATCTTCGTTATTATAACCGTTCAGCGAACGATGTATGAGCAATACATTTATTTACCCATCAACAAAATTATATGAAGGAAATATAAAAAAATAATATGGTCATAATGAAAAATAGTGTTTTACTGCACGCTCGTCCGATAACGAACTCCGATATTTCGATTTAGTCCTTGATCGTAACCACTCAGCCACTGCTATATTATTATATACTGTACTCATACATAAATAAATTAGCGAACTTATATTACAGACACGAAAGTATGTAGGCATGGATGTATGTTTAAAACTGTATCACGTGAAAACCACTGAACAGCTTTTGATGATACTTAACACTAGTAGTGATGTAGCTTTCATACCAGAATAATACATGAACTGGCTTGCTTGGCCTGTGGGTAAAACCGCGTGACACAGCTAGACCTATATACATAGCAGCTAGATTTATATCAAATTATATACCAGAATAAAATAACTAGACCAGTAGACAACATATTACCATAACATAACATTTATAATTCATTCTTAAATGTGGGTCATATCACTTTCATACAATCAATACTCCGCATGCAATCACTGATTGATTCTAATTTGATCTGAATCATTATGTATGATATATTGCATCATTGCCATAGACTATGTCATAGACGCAGGAAAATATGAATTACTAGCGGCGCCCCGCGGATTTACCTGCGTAAGTTCATATCCTGTAGGAATATCGGGTTAAAAAGTTTCCTACATGTTATTCCAGTTATTCGGCTGCCTACGTACCAAATTTCATTGCAATCGGTTCAGTAGTTTTTCGTGAAAGAGCAACAACACACACACACACACACACACACATCCTTACAAATTTTCGCATTTATAATATTAGTAGGAAGGAGTAGGATTTTACATCCATTTTAAAACTATATCAATTACTAGCTTTAATCAATCGATTTACCAAATTTTATACAAATATGCTAAGCTGTTTTCGCGTGGAAGAGTTACAAACGTTCACACATCCACCAATCCATCTACACTTACAAACTTTCGCATTTATAATATTAGTAGGATTTTATGTGTATCTAAAATATACAAAGAAATGTTAAATTAATTCCCGAAAAAATGGGATTATACCTAAAATCTCTTTTCTTAAGTTATATTGATATGAAAAAATACTTTGGTACTAGAATAATAAATATAGTTTTAAAAAACTAAAAAGAACACACTAATGAAAACATCAACTAAATTGTCACACTACACACACACATTCTAATAATGATGATAAGAGAAACTCATTAAATTATAATATTTTCACTAATCCTTGATAAGTCTGCGAAATTTGAATTAAAATTGTCAAAAATAAAGGGTCAACAATGAGTCAAAAGGATCCAGCTCATTTTAACTCCTTTATTTAAAAACCTACAGCAATACACAAACAAACATATATGTGAAGTAAATGAAAGCATGTTTAATTCAATGTAATTTTTAATTAATGGCAATTTAGTTTTGTATGGTAAAAGCATGTTAAAAATCAGCAAGCTCTATGCAGCAAAGCTGAATCTAAACCTAAACACATGCCATACATATATTATATACTATAAAATCGGAGGAAACAAATTAGCTTTCCATCTTTGTGGTTTATTATCTAAATATATATAACTCAAAGATGACTAGTGATCTATCAACGCACAGCCCAAACCACTGGACGGACCTGACTGAAATTTGGCATGCAGGTATGTTATGACGTAGGCATCCGCTAAGAAAGGATTTTGATAAATTCAACCTCCAACGGGATAATATAGGGGATAAAGGTTTGTATCACGAAAATTTATTAAGACCGCGCGGGCGAAGTGTTTAGTTATAGTCACCTAAGCTAATTTCAGTTTTGCAAAACATATTCATTGTATCAGAAATAATAAGCAAAGGTATCCATACAACTTATTTCACATGTTTACAAACATGCTGTAAACAATAAACTATCTATGTGTTTATTTTTAAACACTGATTACATGCTAAATATACGAGACAGCTAAATTGTTGTTTATGCACGATAAGGAATATGATTGCTTATGGCTGAGGAATGTTAAACTTTGTTTATGAGATGTTTACAGTGAGTTCTTGTGGTATTCAAAACTATATCTTTCTTAAATGCATATTGCTCATTAATTTTATCAGTATGAAGGTCTATGTGTGTGTCTTTAGTTCTTATATTTTCTGCCTGCCCCTTACACTGAGATTGTTCAACAGATTTTTATAAATTGACTGGAACATATATAATATATATAGGAACATATATAAGATAAAAGTGGATTTCTTTTTCCAAAATTAAAATTGACTATATACTATATGCCATGAGAGATGAGTCTCTAATGGTACATACTCTTAAATCTTAAATCATCACACCATATGATTGTTATGTACAATACATGGTTCACAGATCTCTAACAGTTTTGAAACCGAGTACAATATATAAAATATTAAATAAATCTCAGTAAAAATTGCTTGACTTATGTAAAGGTACCCAATTTAAATCCAATCCAAACCGGGATTTGCTTGTGTAGCTTGTGAAGTCACATCTTTTTTTGAAGTAGAGCAAAGCTGACAGAAATTAACATCGGGCATAGAAAAAGGAAAACTACTGAAGTCTAAACCTTGATATTTAATGCAGTCATTATACAATATAATGAGTGATAATATTCATTTATTCAAAATGCACGAAAATTATGTAAATACGTAGATATTAGTGTGTAATATATGTATAACTGCTAATGAATATAATTGTTTTATATCTTACCTATCCATATTCAATTTTTAATGCGAATTCCTAAGAACTACAAAACTTCTCAATCTGTAGCATACCATGTTGTTTATATTTTATTAATAATTGGCATTTAAAGATCTTATCATACATACAAACATTCAAAGGGACAGAAGCAGGAAGCGACTATGCTTTATACTACGTGGCCATGTCATGTCCATAGTCCATCTATGGACTACAGTAAGTAAAGTTCACACTGAAAAATTATGAGGCAATAAACATAAAATAATACAGTTGCTTTGATAACCTCGGTTGAAAATATAAGTTAGTAAAAAGCTGGATAAAGAATTAAATATCGGCCCAATAATTGCATTGTTTTAGACAAATTTTGACTCCTCTACCGTTCTTATTTATATTTGATTCAATCCCCATGCTACACCAGTTTAAATTTACTCTTTATTCCTATGGTCACATATTCTTTATACGGTTGACTTTAGAAATTTTTAATGTGAAGTTATTTTTATGTCAGTTTTTCCAATTTGAATGAGTAAGGTAAGCTGCCATTTGAAAACATTGTTATAGCAGCTTTATTTATGGTAACAAAATATCAAATATTTCTTATTGACAAAAATAAAAATTTCTAATGGGAATGGACGACTGATTTTAAATTATGTCCAAATATAGGTATATCAATTCAGGTTTTAAAGAACTAATTCATATTCAAATATAGTTTTTACATTAAGATAAAACAAGGAAATCAGAATGACATTTCAATGTAACTTACATTTTTGTCTTACTTATTATCATTAATAGATATTATGTATTACATGAATTGTGACTCAGAAGTCTAGATTTCGTCATGTAACTTAGTGTGTAGGTTTTTCGAAGACTATATTACATATTCAGGCAACAGGCTGTACTAAGGCAGCCTACACCTATTTTTTGGATAATATGACTCATAAACATTCACATTTTACTTCTTTTTTTTATTTATGTTACAGATCGATATATGGATGATTTCTTTTAATATTAAATGTAGGCTGTGTAGAATTATATTAAAATGTTCGTCACGGTAAAGTAAACGGTACGGACCTCTATGACCTTGCATGGAGTTTATTGAACCCTAGCTATGACTTCTACGAAAACATTTATGAGAGAATAGAAAAAAACATTTGGTACTTTCATTTAACGGAATATATTTAAATCAAAACGTATATTTTTCATATCCTCCTGTATCAATGCGGAAAACAAAGACTAATTAATAATTTGACACGTCTGGATTCGGCAATCGGCAATGCGCCGGTCAATTTTGTGCTTTACTTACAATTCTACCATCCATTCCCCTTCCAGGATCTGCCGCCAATTGTCTTCATCTAGCTCGATATTTGCACTTGTGGGATTTGTGAAGTGGCATAGAATTAATGATGAATAAAGAAAAAAACTTAACACTAAGGACATATTTCCAACGCGCGCCATGTCTGATTTTTCATTTAATACTAATATTGCCAGGTTCAATAATATAGAGAAAAAGTTTACGCATCGAGTGTTGATATCTAAAAAAAATGATTATTGTCATTTACTGATGTTAAAGAGTTGGGCATTACTTGTAATTTTATTTGAATCAAAGTACTGAAATTCAAAACATTTATAAAAATTATTTTTGCTATTGATTCTTCGCCTACAGTTTTAAGTTTCAATAGATGTCACTAAAATACGGCCACGTTTCACAGACTTCAACTAAAGATGGCTCTAGTGGTAACAATTTTATACGGAGATTTTAGCGGTGATAAGGTCACTATGCATCTTTCCAAGTAAAAGAAAATATTTGCTAATTATTTTTTCGTACCATTTACTTGTTAAATCAAATGCACGATGTATCTTTTCTTACATAAAGACACTTACATCTCTTTACCAAAGACCACAGGCCAGAAAAGGGAAAATAATGGTTCGATTTTACTTATCCCGGATTCAGTAACATGTAGGTTACTTATAAATTAAATATTATATACATTAAAATTTATATGTATAAATTTTTAAAACAAATGTATTCAGAGTTTCATTCCATTCTAATTTAGGTTGTCGACAGTTGACGGTAATAAAGCCTAGGTATCTACGCTTCGCTGATATATTTGGAGTTTGAACTTGGTTTTACAGATCAAAGTAAAAAAATAAATGTTGTAGGTTTAAATAAAAAAAACATTGTCACGTTATTAACAACCTACTGGATACAGAGTAATATACTATCGCAATTATACAGGTTTAAATAAACAAGAAATATGCCAAGTTATATTATAACTAAGATTCTATTAAAAACTTTGTTTATATTATCTCGTCTTGATTATCCTCATTACTCGAGTAAGGTACTTCAATGATCAATAATATCATAACCAGAATTCCTTTGACCAGCTCAAACTTACTCCCGTCTTTTATTCAATCACTAGAACCCCGCCCCGGCTTCGTCTGTGATCCATTCATGGACTACGTCACTCAATAGTTGCAGCTCTATCATAGTGAAAAAATTTTTGAAGTCGGTCCAATAGTTTTTGTGTGAAAGAGTTATTACTATTATAAATATATACGTAAATGTTTCTCCTTATATTATTTTAGATTAATCATAACTAAATTAACCGTGTAAGCAGTATTGAAATCACCTAAGCGCGGGCTAATCGAATTAAAGAGTAAATAGACAAAATTGCGTCGGGTCGATCGTAGACGAAGCCGCGATGTGAGCGAAACCCTACAAGCGGTGACATATAACACTCGATATGTTATGCTTTTAGGGATCCGTTGGTGTGTCTATATTTTTCCCACTGTAAGGACACGGGCCTTCAATTTGTGCGCCTTAACAGAGTAAACCTTACTAATATTTGGAATTTTGATTTGATGCAGAATGTGTCTATGTATATAGCATAGTCTTTCTTTCACGTTGCAACAGAACGATTTAATGGTGTATGAAATTTGAAATAAACCGTATTTATACAAAGCTTGCTTGGTAACTGAAAATTCAGGGTTTTATTTTCAATCACAACGTAGACAAAGGGGGCCGAAAATTGCTTCGAGAAAAGTATGGTACGACCGTATCGCTTTTTGTCAAAGGGGGTCGAAAATCGCCTAAATTGCTCCTAGAAAAGTATGATACGACCGTGTCGCTTTTTTTTCTGAACTGTGACTGTAGCCTAGATATAGTAGTATTACGTTTGAATAGTTACAAAATAAAGCAAGTCCCAACACCATCGGATTTAGAGACATATCTTATAAGTTAGCACAGATAACATAATACTATGTACTGTATTTAGTTTTTTGAAAGATCAATAAACACGAACTATACGTAAATATACGGAACCAAGCATAATTCAATGATAATAAAAATAATAATACTTATTCATACTAGCTCTGTATATATATACCTATATACCTATTATTTTAAACACGTGCACGGGAGCAAAATATAAATAAATTATGTCATAATGGAATTGACCGATGTATGTGAAACCTTAGCATAAATCGTCTGTAAAATAGAAAAAAAAACAGAACAACAAAATATATAAAAAAAACTTATGGCCGGGGCATATATTCTTTTCCTTACCCTTCCCAGTCCTTTCCTTTGTTCTTAATCACTTCCCAATTTGAAGTCGGCATACCTTTAGTAGAGGCGTAAGGTCTGCAATTGACCTTACACCATCAAATGTTTATGGGCGGTGGAAGCGCTTACCATTAGGCGACCCACCAGCTCCATTGCCGATAGTGACATAAAAAAGAAACATAAAAAAATCTATAAAAATATACACGAAAGCCGCAAATAATCGGGGATAATACAATAATTTCATGAGTTGTCTTATATATATCTATTTATATTCTTATAATATTCTGATTATTAGTATAAAAGCAAGTGAGACAATTTAGTCGATTCTATAATTAATGCGTGTTATATTGCTTTTGAATTAAGAAAATAAGAATTTAGTAACCGATACTGGACTAATATTAACATCGATTAATTTTAAAATAGAATCACACATAAAATTATAAATGTGATTGTTTGTTTGGATGTTTGTCCGTCACGCTGAAACTACTGAACGGATTTTGAAGAAATTTGAAATACAGACAGGGTATAAGGAGGCGGTCAAATCATCGATTGCGTTGTAATCTTTGTGAATTAAATATTATAATAAATCCGAAAGTAACTGTGTCTGCTAAAACAATAATTAGCGAAATTGGTCCGGTACTTCTTCTGTAATGCTGAGAAATTAGGATTTATTTTTATATACAAGGATTACGCAGTTATTATTATGTTATTTTTTTCATAGATAAAAAAATAAACAAAAACACGAACGATTAAGTGTATGAGCAGTGTATAAAGCATTTTATACAACAAAATAAATACAGCCTACTGTAATATCTAAACAAAGTTAATACTTAAGAGTTTAAATAAATAAATAGATATCGATCGGATGCTCTGTGACAGTTGTCAAATATCAAAATATTTTACGCGCGCTTTTTGTGATACAACGCTATTGTCTATGTCAGGGTTGTGATAAAATAAATAAAAAATATTATTATTTCTTCGTTGCATAAATTTTGATTTAGATATTGTGAGATTACAGCATATGATATGATGTACGTAGAGAATACTTTTTATTTAATTCACAGATGGTGAAATTTGTATTTTATTATTATTTTGACGTAAAAAAAATACAAAAAAATTCATAAAGTATTTCCATATCTATTCCGTAACATATTCCGTTCCGTATCATACCTGCTATTGTTTAGCATCAAAACTGTAAACAAATTTTATAATTTAATCATTAATTATATTGCGGGGTCAAGGAAATCAAATTGGGTATGCCAATATTTTTCTAAGTATTTTTCCGAGCATAATCTTGTTGAAGAGTTAAATAAATAAATAAAATATGTATACTAAGTAGTGACAATGATAGTCTTATACTGCTGCATATTGAATACTTTAAATACGGATATAATCAGTATTCAAAATATCATGCTGTATGAAATGATTACATAACAACTATATTTTTGTATAAAACATAATAATTTATTTTTAATTTAGACAACCCTACAGCCCGCTCTACTTTCATTTCAACTATCGAACGCGCCGTGTTGTCTATGACGAACTTTTTTTAATTTCTAACCAGCGCATTGGTTCATGGAATGGAAGCCCGAGGTTTTTGTAATAATAGCATTGTCTGTGGACAAGATTGTCTATGTATCGATCAATCTATGGAATTTGGGTACGATTGTTACGTGACACTGTTTTTGTGCGTGACTTTGCGTTTTGAACACTTCTACGGATTCCTCGTAACCGTACCCGCTGATAGATAAGGACAATGTTGTGATTAGTCATTATTGACTACTGTGCTTGATTACACCCAGGTTGTACTTATTTACGAATTGGATAAAAATAAATGTTATTAATTGGAGATTACACAAATAGTATAAAGAATAAATACTTGATTGCTTGTTTGCATGAGATGGGCTCTGAATCCACGGAAAATTCTTTTGGGAATTCTCCTAGCTTCCTAGTTTCATGATCCTTGGGTGACATGGGCTTTATTGTATATTATTTTTATCCCGGGGAAACTCGAGCGGAGCCGGGACAAGCAGCTGGTTAATAATATAAAAAAATATATGTGGTAGTCGTCAATTCTTTCTCTCAATGCTTCGAAATCAAATGTTCATGGGCGGTGGTACCGCTTACCATCAGGCGAACCACCAGCTCCATTCCGGACAATAACATAAAAAAATTGAAAGACGAGCTTATCAATTATTTATCTTGTCAATAAAATGAAATTCATGGTTTTCAGCAAATTGATATGAAATATCCTATGATAATGAATATATTCATCATATTATGCTTCCATAATGCCTGGTCATTATGACGCACTAACAATATTCAGGCCTTTTATTTACGGCTCTCCAATTTTCCGAATCACTCGGAAGGCACCAGCTCATCAGGATCATCAAAATCGGTTCATCCAGTCTATAGTTCTGAGGAAACAAAGAAAAAAAATAGAATACAATCGAATTGACAACCGCCCCCTTTTTTGAAATCGGTTCAAAACACCTTTAATACTGTTTTGCATGGCACCTGGTTTTATCCAATTATGACCAAGTTATTAATAGCTACACAAGAAAACATGTAAGTAATGCTAATGAATCATAGTCAGCATAAGATTAATTTTCACGAAATAAGTTTCTAATAATTCGCCTAATACTTTGGTCGTTAACATAAGTTTATCTATACTAATATTATTAGGCTGAAGAGTTTGCTTGTTTGGTTGAACGCACTAATCTCAGGAATAACTGATCCGATTTGAAAAATTCTTTCAGTGTAAGCTCATTTATTGAGAAACGTTTTAGGCTATATAACACCACGTATTACGTGAGTAAAACCGCGGGGCACAACTAGTATCTAATAAAATCAAAGGAAAACCGGCTGAAAAACAAGTGTAAACCCTCTGTCGACTGAAACGACTGTCGAGTCGGTTAATTTAAAATGGATAATTTTATTTCAAATAATTGCTTAAGTAGGTATAAATATTCCGTACTTATATCTTATTAAAAAAAATATATATATATGACAATAAGAAATGGAAAAATACTTGTAAAATATTTAATTTCAGCATTTTTATTTATTTATTTCGAGTATAAAATATTTTTAAATAAGTATCCACGTACGGCACTCTTTTAATAATTTAGTGAATAATTTCAGCAACACATGCCGTTCTCCGTTTTAAACGCATCACTGTTTATGCAAAGATTACGATTATAGATTGATATCTACTGCATTAGTGTTGTGGGTGGCTACAGCCGAGCTACAGTACGATGAATCAGCCGAAACAAATTCCCAAACGGGTTATCGTTCATTATAATGAAATAATGAAATTTCAATCGTAATTTTCGTTGAAAATCAAAATCAGATACTAAGCCGCGCTGTCAACCACGACAATTTAAAAATCGAATGTCAAACAGAACAGAAATACGAGACACTTGTCAAATATTCAATTTTTTCGTTGCGTCCCAAAGATTTTCGGCCAGTCTCAGTTGTCAAATTAGACAGTGTGTGTTCGATATTTAACACTTTGACACTGACAGCTAATCCTTATACAATTATTTTCCTTTTTTGAATGCACTCGTGTGTCTTGGCCGCCAAATAATCCTTTTAAATGCGGGCATCGTATTTCTACATGCCGATGTAAAAGGTGTAATAGGAACCCAGTACGAAGGGGTGGAATGAACTAATTTTTAAAAAGCACGGCCTGATGTACATTTGCGAATAATTTTGAATTCCCGTAGTTATCAATATTTTTGGTTCAAAAACTTATTGTTATTGTTGGTTGGTTGGTTGGTTAGTTGTATATGGTTATTGGATATAAAAAATTAAAAATTAATATCACATATTTTATACACAAATAGGAGAAGGTAAAATGTATTAGTTCAGAGAGCATTAATGAATATACGGAAGATGACAATCCATGGAATGTTGTCGCTTAAGAACCACAGGTCAGTTCGTTGGCATCATTGTTATGTACATGTTACATATGTAGAATAAAAATGTAAAATTTATTTTATTTTAAAAGAGCAACTACAGAGTTTCTTGCCGGCTCTTTTCTGTAGAACCTGCCTACCGAATCAGTGGTAAATGTTATAACTGTGTAATACTATGACGATTCAAAAGTGCTTCTATATGAAGTCTAGTTGAATAAATAAATAGTTAATGACTTTATAAGTGCTTATTTATTTTTATATCGTTAGGATTTGGCGATAAATATGAAATACATAAAATAAGTCTTCGAATACGATGCGAATTTTTGATGAAATAAAAAATTATGGAGAATAATTGTCCAGGCCAGTTAGCATGTCTACCCGTATCAAACAGAAAAATGACTCTCCGAGTGGTTCATTGTAAAAATTAACGCCAAATCATTGATCAACGATAAATACGATCTACTTGGATCATTCACACGCTGGATCACGACAGGTGCCGGCACTTGCGCGCAATGACACTGACGTTTGAATCGATCGAATCACACCCATTGAATTTGTCAAATGGAATTTTTTTGAATTTCGATCATAGACAATATTTTGTAGATTGCATTTTTTTCTTTTTTTTTTCATAAACGGTCGTTGTGATTCAGTGTGGCCACGTCTAAAATGCGTTTGTCGTGTAATCCTCAAGGGATATGGATTATTAAATTTTTTCCTCTATCAATTATTTTTTGGGTGTGGGATATGCCTTTGGGAGGTATACTTATTTTGTACGCCTTATTAATTTTTTATCATCTTTAAGCTCAGGTATGCGGTACTTTACATTATATTGATATGATGACATACCTTGATAAAACATATTTCAATGAGCTCCCATATTGTTCACTCGTGCGTATCGTTTATTACAATTAGTTTTACAATAATTTTTGGATCACTGAGAGAGGTATGTCATTGCTTAGTGTTAGTTTTAATTACTATAAACTATGCAAGGGAAATTTTCCGAAAAATATACATTAAAAACATTCTTATACTGTCGTTCATTCGTAAAGCTCGCCAGGTCGGTTAGTGCTAGCACATTTAACAAATCTTCACCGAAGCTTGCTAGGGCATGAACACTACCACCACAGATTAATGGAACTACTAAAACAGGCGCCTAGCATTACATACTGAGACAAATCAAAGTGTACATTGTTTTTGTATTACGGTATGACGTGAGGAAAGCCTTCACTTGAAGTTTGTAAAATCTAAAAATTTTGGTCCTTAAGGTAGAGATGATGCGAAAATAAAGATAAATTTATCTCATACTAGCTTTTGACCGCGATTCTGTCCACGTAGAGTCTAGATTATATGTATATATTTATGATTTATTGCCCATGTGCATTTTAATTTATCGCGCTAGAACTTTGTTATGTTAACATATCCTGTTACGGACAAAAGCAAGTACATCTTATACAAGTTACACCACTACTAGGTTTCATCAAAGTCTGCAGTACCATGTCAGTAGTTTTGACGGGATTGAACAAGAAACGTCCACTCATCCATCCATTCAAATATTCAAACTTTTGCATATATACTATAAATAAGTATATATATTTATATGACGTTCATATAAGCGCCAGAGGTTTTAAATTCATAGGTTTTTTAAAAAAAGATTGCAGGAAATTGTTTTTATCAAAGCAATGTATTGTATTATATATATTTGGTATCCTTACTGTACCGTCACAGTATATATTTAATAACATTTTACACGTACACAATAACATCGACTTACATATAAAAGAAGGAGATAGACATTGTTATGACACGAGAAACAGAAATAAAATTGCAATGCCTGTTTTCCGGCTTAGTATAGTAAAAAATTCATTTATGGGACAAGGTATATGCTTCTACAATAGAATTTCTTATAGTATTAAATCGTTTTGTGGTGCTAAATTAAAAAACTACATTAAAAATGTATTAGTTCAGAGAGACTGCTATAGCATTAATAACAATCCATGCAATGTTGTCGCTTAAGAACCACAGGACAGTTTTTTGTCATCATTGTTATATACATAGTATAGAACTAAAATGTAAAATTTATATTATTTTAAAAGAGCCACTACAGAGTTTCTTGCCGGCTCTTCTCTGTAGAAACTGCCTTCCAAACTGGTGGTAAATGTTATAACTGTGTAATATTTACGATTCATAAGTGCTTCTATAAGAAGTCTAATTGAATAAGTAAATAAATGTTTGAGTTTTTTTTGTTGAGTTTATATAATAAAAATTCAGCATAACACAACAAACTTCTAATAAATTACAAACGAAAAAGTGAGACAGCAAATTAATGGAAAAAACGCGCCTAACAAATTCTTTATTAAAAACAAAAGCAAGACTTGTTACCAGTTAAAAAAAAAACGTGGGAACTTGTCTCTAAACATGTATTGTCCATACAAAATATGTAGTTCCGATTCATGAATGAATGTTTTTTTTCTATTTGCACAGGTGAATTTATTGACTTCCATCCATCATCAGTACAATAGCGAATAGAGTAGAAAGAAAAATGTTACGATAATTTTACCCGTGTAATCTTGTTGCAATTAGACGGTCATTTGTTTGTTTTTTCTTCAGGCTATAAGTCTTTGTTACATGGTATTATGAGTAGTTACGATATTTTTAAAGTTAGGATTAGGACTTGAGTTAACTACCGGCACGCGAATGATATTATTTCTTCGCTACGGATAAATATTGTTCTAATATTATTTTTTTATCCAAGGCTCGATTAACTTGTGCATTGAAATTTTAGAATACTTTATTTATGTGTAGTTAAAATTTTAATCTGGACAGGAGCAGTCGGTATGGGACTAAATATAAGAATTCCCTTAACGAGTGTATTATAATAAGATGCAATAATTTTGGGCAATAAATTTTACGCCTTCGAAATAATCGTTTAGAATTGTACGTTAATTCAAATATTCAAATCTGGTAGCTGCAGCGGCCATTCCGTCTTGATGTTCTAAATTTAAACTCGCCAAGCGTTGGCGGCGAATAGCCATAAACAATTTTGTTTTTTTTTTAACTCGAGCCTGTCCCGCCTTTGTGCCGGTATCCTGCCCTTTTCAGTGGGACCTTTTTAAGAAAGAAATTTATTATCTATACTTTCCGTCATGACCAGTAGCCGTTTTTAATTGTGAATTATGGGGTTATGCTTTTTTTATTTCTTCTCATGCACCGGAAGGTCACTTTTGTATTTTATAGATTATTTATTTCGGATCACTTTTTTTAATTGAATCAGTTACGGATTCCTTTTGGTATTAATAGTTGGTTCATTTTTAATGTGTTTTGTACAATAAAACGGACGTCCTCTAGTTTCGTAAAGAAAGGGCAGGATACATTTTAATAGTAAAAATTAAAATTATGTTTTATTTCATACTAGCTTTTCGCCCGCGGCTTCGCCCGCGTAGAATTCGTTTATATCGCGCGACATGGTGGACACGCGACATGCGAAGAAAATACTCCTTGTATTTTCTTCGCATTAAAAAGTATGGTTTGTTCTTTCCCACGTTTAGCTCCATCTTCATACCAAGTTTCATCAAAATCGTTTTGACAATAACGAACTTTCATACAAACTTTCATCCCCTCTTTCAACCCTTTCTACCCTTTTTTCGCGATAAAAAGTATCCTATGTCCTTTCCCAAGTTCAGTTCTATCTTCATACCAAATTTTATCAAAATCGAATCAGTGGTTTAGGCGTGAAAGCGTAACAGACAGACAGACAGACAGAGTTACTTTCGCATTTATAATATTAGTAGGGATCATTTATTTATTTATTAATAATACTATTACAAATATACAAAACTATATAACTATATTACTATATATATACATTGTACAAAACAGAAAGTAAAGTTTATACAAAATTCAGTTTCATATTGTTTTGTAATGTGGATCTAAGCTATGCAGGCGAAGCAAGCTTTATACCTACAGACAAACAAAAAATAAATGACAATGAGCTATTTGTGGCTATCTCCCAACGTTATAGATGTAGTCATTGTGTCAGTAGCATTTACATCATCAAAACAATTACAATTTCTCATGTTAGACTTTTCATTGGGCGTGGATCTTGCCCAGTGCGAAATGGGCCAAATTATGCCGAAGCGTGCTCATATTCCTCCAACGTTAATTTTATATATGAAAGATTCTTATCAATATATTGCGTAGAGAATATCAAATGTGTATAATTCATCTTATAATAATCGACAGATATTTTGTTAGAAACATTTCTGATTTTGTTCGATATTTCAATGTTATCTATTTTTATTATGTAATTTTGGCTAGTGGGTGAAAAGAAAATAAAATGTCAAATATTATCAATACTGACATACCGCTCGCGGCGACGCTCGCGTGGAGTACGGATTGTATACGTGGATTTTCGAGAAAAAGGCATTATGTTATATTATACATTAAATATGTATTTAACCATTACTTAATGACTTTATCATATCTTGTCAACTGTATACTTTAGTATTAAACCTATTGAAGAACTTCTTTCTCATTTTCAAAGACTTTCTAATGACACTTAATTGATTACATTTTCGCTATATTTTTTATGCCGCGGTTTCATGTATTATTGTATAGAAAAAAAAAGTTAAGACGGGTGTTTTTTTCTAGAATATGGGGATTTGGGTTAGGGGGCGGGGTATGGTGCAGATGTATACACCTGTTTCACTGATCGATATTCTTTATGGACTAGTAAGTGATCGCTTTCTATGTGGATTGAAACCAGGACCCCTCGCTTCTACTCACGTGTTAATCACTGTACCAAGTGGAGTTCAACTGTATTATATGTATAGATAGTCAAATTCAAAATGTCTTGTTTTCAATTAAAATGTAGATGCAAGTTGAACCTAATATTGGTCTATCACCCTGTAAAATTTTGTCCAAATCTGCCCAGTGGATTTTACATGATTGACGCTCATACAAACAAAAACAAAATTGCTTGTTCCTTTTTTTATTTTTTATCATACTTTTATTATAAATATTATTTTGTTTTAATATTATTTATCTTTAGGATATTAAATCAAGGGAAGTTAATATAAAGTTTATTTAATATAAAGCTATCTAAGAATTATCATTTTTTTTAAACATTCTTGATTATTCTACAAATTTTAGTATTCAGCTACTTTGTAAAAGCTACACAGCATACCTACACGTGTCTTTCACATAAAAAATTAACTGGTCTGATAGGGATTTGATTCACAAAAACTTTTTTAACATTCTGTAGGCGTATGTTACAAACGCACCCCCCCACAGAGAAAAAAGTTGCAAAAAAATCAGCCAACACAATGGTTTTTAAAGTTTCCACATAAGATATCCCAATTAAAGTGTATTTTACGGACACCTGGCCAAAAATATTACGGGTGAAAAAATTTAAAAAGTAACCTTTTGCTAAATTATAATCGGCAATGGAGCGTGCGCCTTAATCCATCGAGGCGGTGTTTTTTTTTTAATTCTACGGCTTTACGTCAACGTTCCTTTGCCATTTTTTAGCGCGCCAAATTTAATACAGAACATTCTTAAACGTTCAAAAATCGTATTTGTTACTTCTTTATTCGAGTTTTTTTAACAATTGTTTGACAGTTTTTAATTTTTTTTTCACCCGGCTATATATTCTGTGTCAGATTTGTAGTTATAATTAAATTTGCATTTTTATTAAAGTGCCAAGGTTAAAAACATAAAACTTACTTGCCCCTCGAACCTAGCCGGCCTAAACAATTTACAGCTTTAGCAAACGACTCAAACTCACTTCTTTTGTTAAAAGACTGAAAGAATTACAAAACATCATCATCAACAGTCCATATACTTTCCCACTGCAGAGACAAGGTTCTTCTATGAGGGTTCAGGCCAAATTTAATTCCAATCGGTTCAGTGGTGTAAGCGTGAGGAAGCGATAGAGTTAATTCCGCATTTACAATGTAAGTAGGTATTTCCGTACCTAGGTATTCTATTCTGGTTGTAATTTTCTCGTATTTTCAACCGACTTCATAAATGGAGGAGGTTATTAAGTCGGCCATTTTTTGGGTGGAAATGATTCTTGTGATTCATTTTTTAAGGCTGGGGCCTATTATGTATTAACCAATTAGTAACTTAGTTCGGATATTAAGTACGAGCAACTGAAATGATACATACTTACATGTGTAAGTTATCAATTGTGATGACTAAAGTCGGTATGTTAGGGTTAAGTTCACTGTATCTGCATAATCTTCAGTTTTGAAACGGACATTGACTCCTAATTAAAATTCGAATAAGTATTCATTTGATAAACGCTTGACGGAGGTCATCATATAATTGCTTTTATATATTTAAATTCAAATAATAATTCATGTTGTGACAGCTGCAATTAATGTTTAAAATTAATGTTAGTAATTTTACTGATTTGGTGTGTTTATGTATGTTTTTAATCATTTAAAGTTAAAGATAAATTTGCTTCGTGTTTAGGTATAATAATTCGCTGAATAGATAAGATCTGCTGTACCATAACCTGTTTTGATGTTTTCAATGTTTATGCCTCAGACTAAAAGATAACAACTACGTATTTTGAATGTATTGTAGGAAAATAGAAGAAGCGACATAGGTAACGATAAAACCATAGTAATTTATATGCACCAAATAGCTTAACGTATCGTATAAAACAATAATAAAAAGATACCAAATAAGATACCAGTTAATGCCATAGATGTTATCACGGACAAAGAAACCATAGATAAAAGAGTGAAGACAAAGAATGTGGCATAGACAATTGATTGGCGCGCGGCACGCGGCGGCACGCGCGGCGGCCAAGTGCCTCGCAAATTGAGTGCTCCAATTACCGTATCGTATTTTACAGACTTTATACAGGGTGTTCTAGTCTAGAAATGAATGAGAAAACAATGTATTTTATTAATCATCTTAGGGAACTGCACAATATATATATATATATATTATTAAACTCACTCAAATATATATATATATATATATATATATTAATATATTATTGGTGTACTAAAATACTTATTTTGCTTATTATACTAAAAAATGTGTGTAGATAAAACACCCTTCACGCCAGTGGGAAATTGTGGTGTACGAAGTTCACCATTTCCATATACTACACATGGATGCAGCATCCAGGATGCTAAATAATTGATAGACACGTAGGTGCATAGATACATAAATAAGAGTTAGTGTAATTCTCTTTAATTCGATACTCTAGTGTAAAATAAAATACTATTTCATGCTCAACACAAACTACGAAGCGGCATTTTCTATTTTCTATTTCTTATTTATTTACTTACCGCTGAAGCACAGAATAATAAATACAACTAGCTGAAGTGCCGCGCCTATGAACTCCTTTCGTACTCCTATCTCTTCGAGATTTCTAGCTTCTTTCTTATTTCTAACTTATTTCTAGCTTTAACTTCGAGATTCACTAGCGGAAAAAAAGTTAGATATGTATATAGGTTCTATGGAACATTCTATGGAAAAAGTAAATAATAATGTATATTTCACCTTCATTATTAAAATATTTTCACACAGTTTAAAAATATGAAATCACCCTTTATATGAATTGGTGGGCTTCCCTTATTTGCAATGTACACGTGACCGAAAATGGTGGCATTCGAATTTCAAAATCAAGAGGATTGGCGGCTAATCGTTCGCCGTTGGCGCCAAAACATCGGAAATGTAGCTGAAGTGTTGCTATCCGCAAATTAAATATAAACACATGGGGCTTCAACTAAATTGTATTAGAGTATAATCTGTAAACGATATATTTTTAAATACAGATTAAATTTATTAAAAAATACTTTTTCATCTCAGCAATAGCTATTCTTTAACTTTAAGGACTTATATGAGTCAAATGCGTGTTTTGCCTGAGCATAATGCCTTTAAGTATATAAAAATTCGTCATTCACCTACTGACAATAGTAAAAAACTCTTAACCAAAATAAGAAGTGGAATAAGGACTAGCGTGGAAAGTTAATTATTTTTTATTTTTTGTTTAATTATATAAGTTTTAATCGTTCTTTAAATAAGACCTCTATAAGCAGTTTATTCCAACGCTTACAAGAATCACATTTAAAGCTACCACGAAATACTGCTGTGATAAATTGCTGTTACTTAATTATTCGATTACAAACTGTGTGTAGATAACATTCGAGTTTTCGCCGAAGTCGGTTGGATTTTCACTTTATCCACATTCTTTATAATCACTAGCGTTTAGACTTTAGAGAGTATAAATACATCATTAACGATAGATCTGAATTTACAAATGCAAATTATTTAAACTACATAAGATCAAAATATTTAAAAGTTTTTTTTTTGGTCACTATTAAAAATCTATTCTAATACTATAAAGCTGAAGAGTTTGTTTGTTTGAACCCGCTAATCTCAGGAATTCATTGACCGATTTCAAGAATTATTTCACTATGCTACATACTCTATTATATATGTACCACGGGCAAAACCGGGGGGAAACGCTAAACTTACTTCTAATAATTATAATTAAAATAAATAAAAAAGCGGAATCACGCGCAATATAATTAAAACCATAAAAAGTGAAATCCGAAAAGATCAAGTCAGAGAAAGAAGGGTGAGATCGCAACGTTCATACTTCAGTTTTAAGTAAGTATAATTAATGTACATGTATATCTGTATGGTATACGATAAAACCTTATTCGCATTAACGCTAAATGAGCGAAAATTTTTATGTTATGTAGTATTAACGTCGTTGTAACAGTACGATCAAATCAATATAATTCCTTGCTTACATCCATTTTAAGGGAGGGCAAATTGAAAAGTCGAGTTGCGTATAATCGAATATCTGAATCTGCTCACATCAAAGTATTTTCGATTTAATTTAATAAATCGTCGAAAATTACCAAACAAGCAGAATTGGCATCCCTTACATGAAAATGTCATTTCGGCGTTTGAAATTCGAGTTGCCGTTCGAATTTTGAACGTGGAATTGTTTTAAAAGACAATGGAATTATGCCGTTTATGTTATAACTTTTGAAAATAGAACATGCAAAAGTTATGGAACGGTGATACAACGCAGTACTGGATGGATTATATGGAGCGAAACACGAGTAGAATATCGTTATTAGTTTTAGAAGTAATACGCCCAGAAATGTGACGAACTTTCATAGTTCATACAGACTTATATGTTTACGGTCATAACTGCGGATATCTTGTCTTTTATTATAAATCAGATTGAACTATTGAAATATCATGACAATATGTTTTCAGGTTCTTTCAAAAGTTTACTAGGTTTCTTTACAGTTATAAGATATATGTATAAGTATAAATAGTTATAAGGTACTAAATATTATTTATAAAATTCACCAAACCTCGATTTATCATAACGCACACCAAATATTTTAAATTGCTACTGACATACAATGGTAAAATCAAGAAAATAGATCAAAGCGAGAAACAAACTGGGCATAAATTTATGAGTATAATGCAATGAGAACGCTCCTTCTATCTAATATGCCGCAAAATTGAATTCGACGCTTTGCTGATTTCAACAAGCCCTTTGAATTCGAAATGCAATTTTTTATACCAATCAAACTTTTACCATAAAGTTTTGTGTTGCGGACCACAGATTATATTACGACACGTTCGTTTATAGTTAAAAACGGTTATATTTGTTTTTGTAAAGTGCGTAGTTATTAGTAGTAGATAACTTTATAGTGATTAAACGAAATAAGTAGAAGACTTATATTATTATGTTGAAAATTAACATTGCGTTTTGATTTGTATGATGGGTGTTATTTTCATAAAACATAAATTGCTTCTCTCATGAGGTACTTACTATTTTTATAAGCACGTTTTTATGTGTGAGTCGAGCACGCTTCGGCACGAATTGGGCCAGCTCGCACCGGGGAAGTACCACAAAAAACCGGCGTGATATAATAGCATGCTATTGTATGTATGGTCAATGGGGAAGCCGGAGGTCCATTTCGTTTTCCTCACCCTTCCTAGTTCCGTTCTTCCAATCATCAATCCTTAAAAGCGAGCAACACATTTGCAGATGTCTGAGCTTCTGCGAATGTTCATGGGCCATGGTAATATTTGCGAACCACCAGCTCATTTGTTCGCTATGACATAAAAAAACACTATAAAACTTTGCTTGATAGTTTGCTATCTACTCAAATTTTTAAGTATAATGTGTTGTATATGTATTTTCTATAGAATCAACTACCAGCCACTAAAAGTCTCATCATTCAGTCAAATATCTACCTTCTACACGTGCATAACATAGAAATAACATTCTCTGTAGAAACATAATGCATATTTTATGAAATTGTCGAATAATCGAAACATAAATCTGTTTTCATAGATCCAAAAGCAGGGTCTTCAAAATAATTGTTGTTGTTTTAAGAAATAAGTGAAATTGCGGGAGTTTTAAGTATAGCATGATTACTCAGTTCATTTTTTACAACTAGATATTTATAGCAGCATAATTTTTAAAGACTATGTTATAGTTTTTTATTAAAGAGATTATTAAATATATTCTACTAGCATACCCCGCCACGCTGTGGCTGAGTACTAATTAAAAATGTTAAGATTATAAATTATTGGGATAATTAATCGAAATAAAAACTATCCTATATCTTAAGTTGGACCAAATTACACATAAAATGCCAAATTTCATCAGAATCAGTTGGGTTGGTGAAGAGATCATTGGGAACATACATCATGACACTGGATTTTTAATTAATAAGAAGAAAGATGGTAATATGGACACATTAATCTAAATCAGTCGATGGTTTATTAATTTGAAGAAGGAATGAATGAATACGTATTAATTATTATAAAAAAGGATAATTGTAAAAGCTTAATCCCATTTCGTGCATCATTTTTGCTTGATTCAAATAGACATGCAGACATTCAAATAGACATTTTGATTACTATCATTTACCATCGCACATCACAAATAAATATAAATGATAGACTAAGTCGGTATCCACCTATATCAGTTTAGTTGTCTGGAATAGTGAAAACCTTTAGGTATATTGTATAATGACGTCACCAGACCATGTCAATTACGGCACGCATTTTTTATTGCGTATAATTATTGTAAATTACAACCGCCCACTGAATAATAATTTAGTTATTTTTATATGCCAAAGTTTGTGTCGTAAATATGGCATTTTATTGGTCCGCCCCTTGTAATAAAGATGCAGACTCGAGATACGCTTTAATTTTATTCGACGCAAAATGGCTGATAGGTAGTCGTAGTGGATTTGCTGTACGTAAGTAGAAACTTATTCCATTCTATACTTTGTAGGTTTTTTTTTTAATCATTTGTGTGCTATGTAGAAAATTTCTATAAACGCATATCTGTAGATATTTCTTTAATAAATGAGATTATGTTTATAATAGTTATTTAAATAACCGAAACTACTTATAATTAAATAAAAATGCACTTAGACTTATTTAAATAAGACTTTTCGAGACAATTTTTTCATATCTAAACCTGTAAGTACTTCAAGATTGTTAATTTGGGCCTAAGATTATATTAGACTATTAACAAGCTGATTGCATAAAACAAAATGTAAACATATGTTTTCAAAATCACCATAGACAAACAAATCAAAACGCGCTTTAAAAATCATTACAATTATAGCTCTCCCCCAATTTCCACTCAAATAAATAGTTATATTTCGGTACATCGCTACATTATTCCCAACCACAGCGCAACACAAACCTGTGCCCTCTCTCATCCCTCATGAGCCAGCGAAGCAGAAGCAATACTTCCTTGCGCCAAATGTCCGAAGTTTCCCCCTCATTCGATACCTCTTATATGTTAAAGAATCCATAAATAATAGAGTTGGCGTTGTTAGCCCACCCCTTGTAAACTTGTCTATGGTGCCTAATGCCTCTATTGTCTGTGGTACGGATTTATTATTCATTTTCCTAATACATCTGACGGTTAGCTGCATTGTGAGTGAAATGTTATTTGATATGGAGGGAAGTAATGAAAATTTAATGTGGCAATATCGGTACGGGGATAAGAGAAACTATTACTCGCAATCATAAAGAAAAGGTATAGTTGTGTCTATCATTCTTGTCAAATAATACAATCGCTTGTCGTCGACGTTTAAAAGAAAGCTCAGTAAATTTTTAATCATAAAGTAAAAATACTTTAAATATATTTAGTATTTCATGTGTAAATATTAAAAAAAAACCTAGTTTAATAAATGTCATTTTTGCCGCCAAACTCAATGGGGTATAGACAAGAAAAGGCGGGATTGCGCAATCAATGCGGACACTTCTGAACATTTGTTTGAATTAGTTCGAAATGGCTGTCAAGTGGCCACATGCTGGCACGTTTATTAAATATCCCGCCATGATACGCTCATTTTGCACTTCGGTGGTCGTTTTATTGATGTGAAGGGGTTTTGTTTGAGTGCTCAGATAAAAAAAAGATTTGGTAAATATCAACCTTTTAAAGCGACATGAAACGGTTCAATTCGAATTTCGGACTTAATAAGTAGGCATCAAGTATTCGAATGCAACTGAAATTGAAACATTTATTTCTGTAACTAGACTTCTTTCGGATGCGGTGTTGAATATAATATATACATGGAAAATATAAATTATCTACCGTCGGTTCGGAAACTTGTATGAAGATTAGCTGACAAACTATAGTTATCCTCCTAAAGTCATATCAGTTTAGCAAAATCGTCATATACATACAAACATTGATAGATTAGTTTAAAGTATCTTTTCTGTAGTCTCAATCCTTTCTATTTACTGTATTTAATCAAAATCTTTCATGTTTTTCCTTTTTTTGTCATAGATCTATCAATATTTTCATTTAACATTACGTCAGTTAATCGAAAAAAGTTCGAAAAAAATCGAAAAATCGAAGTTTTCAATACAGCTGTTCTTTGGTTTTGTAACTAGACTAATCCGTGGGACTTCAACAGATTAATGTGATTATTTTTGTATTTAAAAAGTAATTGATGTCTTTTGGTCCTTTTAGAATTTGTGTGGTACCTCCTTCCTGAAGGACGTAGGTCCTTTTTGCAGAAAACATTAATTTGAAGAATAGGTAAGTTTAAAATAAGTACCTACTTTTGTTTTTATTACAAGTTTTTAAGGCAAAATAGTAACTTATAACAAAAACTTATATAATATACTGCACTCCCAAGGCAGTTGGAGTTCAGTATAAATTGAAATTTTGGACATTGTCGGATTTACTATTTTATCGGAAGGAAAACAAGAAATTCAATCTGAAATCCCTGTTTTAAATGTATGTCCTCATAAAGTGTGTACGTACGTTTTTGATAGATTGGATATCCGAAAAAGTATCATATAAATAACTCAGCATTATATAAATCTTTAAAACGTACTGAATAGAGATTTCTTAACATTAATGCTAAAAGTTTTCGCCATAGAATCAAAAGAAAAGAACACTTGAATATTATTTTATTTTATTGTGGGAGTCGAGCACGCTTCGGCACGAATTGGGCCAGCTCGCACCGGGGAAGTACCATACCCCCACAGAAAACCGGCGTGAAATAGTGGCATGCCACTGTGTTTCGTACGGTGAGTGGGGGAGCCGGAGGCCTATTTCCTTTTCCTCACCCGTCCCAGTCCATTCCTTTTTTCCTGTCATGAATTTGTTCCTTTTCCCTTACCCACTAAAAGCGGCCAGCGCATTCGCAGAGGCAGTACCGTTGCGAATGTTCATGGGCGGTGGTGATCGTTTACCATCAGGCGAACCACCAGCTCAGTTGCCCGCTATGACATAAAAAAAAATATTTTCGTCTTGTAGTTATGCACCTAAGTACTACAGAGTTTGTTGCCGGCTCTTCTCTGTAGAAGCTGCCTTCCGAACCGGTGGTAAATGTTATAACTGTGTATGTGACGATACAAAAGTGCTTCTATAAGACGTCTAGTTGATGAATAAATGTTTGAGTTTGAGTTTGAGTTTAGTAGGTATAAATATTTATTTTTATTCATGTCGGGAAACGCTTGACTACGATCTCGCCTGATAGTAAGCTGAGATGTGGTCTAAGCTGGAGCGTGTTTCCCTAGAAGGTACCTGTCCACTCTTCTCTTGAAGACGTCATTTTCAATTTTCAACTTAGAGTTTTGGTAGAGGTAATGTTAAGTATCCTAAAATAGTGGAACAATCTATAATAGAACCTGCTCCTGTTTGGGTCAAACTTACAAACCGCTACCAGCAGAAACGTATCAAGTTAGTTATATGCCAGGTAGAAATATTTCCAGCTCTAGTTTCATGAATATAATAGAAGTTGTATTTTTCTCAAATATACTATAAACCCTATGCGACAAATTTCAGACATATGCATAGACAGACACACATTTTTCCGTTATACAGCTGGTGTCTCGTGATGTTAAGCATCCACTACGCCCATGAATGTTTGCAGAGGTAGGACCTCTGCAATTGTGTTGCCCTGCCTTCAAAGGTAAGGAATAAAGGAAGTAGGAATTAAATGGAGTGGGTGTGGTGAGGAAAAGGATATCTACCCTTATAATAGTTTTATACTTACCTATTTTTAATAAAGATATCAAGGTCTGTATTGAATTTATAGCGTTTCCATATAAAGGTTGTTATATCAAAATGTAAATATCAAATTTAAATAACGTTTTATTTAGAAATTAAAAACTTTTCAACGAGTGTGGTCACGGGGAAAATGTAGTGTTCGAAACATCGGGTTAATAATATAATGAATAAATCGCATTTAAAATCCGTTAAACAGTTTTTAATTTCTAAATGTATATTTGTATAATACTCGCGTAAAATCAAACACAAGAAAATACAACGTTTTATTTTCAATAATAAATGTTTCGTTTTTATTTGCTTATTGATGTATGGCAATTCTATTGTAATCCTACTAATACTGAACCAGCAAACGAAAACCGAATGAAACCTCATTTTAACCAAACTAAGATAATCCAGAGACCCCAAAAATAATTACGTACGCATAAAAAACTTCACAAGTCTCAAAGAATTCCTCACAATTTGATTTTAACATATTTTTCTTTGAAACCGTCCCAAATATTCGAGGTATATATTCGGTTATAAGGCTGTATTGTCTGTTATATAGGTATATGTAGTATATAGGGGAGAGAGAGTGGTCCCGTTCTTGTAATATATATTTTGGGGGACTATTCTGTGAAGTGTATACGAAATGAACGTGCGACTTAGTATCGTAGGATATATAATTTGCTGAGGTGGGACATTGTTTGGTTGTGTTGTGGTATATTAGATTTCAGTGGTATTCTTTTATATATTTTGTGATTCCCGTGATTTTCGTCAAAATCAAATAAAACAGTTACAACTACTGTCTCGGTAAGAATGTACGATTAAACAGTTGATAAATGATATATTGATATAGGAACACGCATTATTATTAAAACAATTTAAAATAATATCTTGATAATTCATCACATTCCTAATAAGAAGCTTGGCACTAATATTGGTCCTTATTTGTAAATTGCGATTTTGCGACCACGCTCTGTTTTGTGTCAGATATTATAAACTGGGCAGGTTATCTGTGTAACATATTATAGCTCTCAGTGCTTTCTTGTTTTTTTACTATTGTATACTAAAGAAAAATTGTCTGAGATTTTAATAGGAAAATAGTATAATTATAACTACATTGTGCTTTTTATTAGAAATAAACTATAACGTTATGTCTCTACATGTTTTATAATTTGATTGTATGAAATACTATCCTAAAATTAAAACTTTCAAAATATACTAAAAATATTACAAATTTCGTTATATTTCTTTCGATATTAAAATAGTGTACCAACACGCAGCAGCCAAGAGGGACGTAGGGGCGTGCGGGCCGAAGATAAGCGGCTTAACTGCGCAGTCGACAGGGACACCTGCATCGGAAAACGGCGCGCGACAGAGCGAGATAACACTACATTGCTATATACAGCTGCTAGTATTACTGCGTACCACCGCGCTATGGCGTCGGAAACTAAAATGACGTAACTGCCAATTTTGTTGTTTCATTTTCATCTGTAATTCTTAGAGATACAGTTGGTTTTTGTTTGTTCCTGTGTGTGGAGTTGGTGAAAGGGTTCAAGGAGGCTAAAATAAAAATACATTTTGAAGGAATATCTAGGAGTAAAGTTTGGTATAGCTATGAAGGCACAATTTACCGTAGTATCTAAACAGCTAATTTTAAGAGAAGTCTAAACGAGTCCAGTGAAGATTTTTGCTTTTTTATTCTCAATATGGCTGACGTTTTGCTGTTTGTCGCTTGCATATTGCAACATTGTGTTGATTTTGCGATGCGATATTTTGTTGGATAAGTTTTATTGTTATAAGAGTTTTCTGGATGAAAACACACAAGTTGAGGTTATAAGATGGAGAGTTAGAGAGTTATTTACGTTAAAATATAATATACTAGCTGCGCCCCGTGGTTCCACCCGCGTAAGTTAGTATCCCGAAGGAATATCGGGATAAAAAGTAGTCTATATGTTATTCCAGTTGTCCAGCTGTCTACGTACCAAATATCGTTGCAATAGTTTCAGCAGTTTTTGCGTGAAAGAGCAACAAACACGCATATCCTTACAAACTTTCGCATTTATAATATTAGTAGGACGTGCTATGATTTCTTATTTCACGTGAAAATGAATTTTTAACACGATTGATTAAGCTAAACTGGTGAACCGAAGTAAATGTAATATTACTTGCTCCCCTGACTTTGCTCGTATACTCGTCATATTATTCTGTGCGTGTCCGCCATTACAATAAACGACGATTTACGCCACAACTTCTTGTGATCTTATTACATGGTCCTATCCTACTTTCCTTCCTTATAGATTTTTTACTTTTTACTTGACACTGGTAAATTGTTGAATCTTGCCATAAGAGCGCAAAATAAACGCCATAGCTCTCTGAAGTAACTATTTATTTATGAAGAATACTCGAATCATTTATAATAATTTAGGAAAATAGCGTATTTCACATAGACATAAAGAATTTAGAAATAAAATTTGTTTGTTCCATTTCAAATGATCACCTGGCATTTACCCTGTGGGTAGTGTCTGATGAGAAAACCAATTAAGAACATTATGCTTGCTACTTCATTATATTTATTTATTATATTATTTATTTTTTTTTTTGGTCAGCGGGCAACTGAGCTGGTGGTTCGTCTGATGGTGAGCGATCACCACCCTCCATGAATATTCGTAAACAGACCTTTACGAATGCGCTGCCCGCTTTTAAGGGGTAAGGGATAAGGAAAGGATAGATGACTGGAAAGAAGGAATGGACTAGGAAGAGTGAGGAAAATGAACTAGTTCCCCCACACACCGTACGAAACACAATAGCATGCTATTATTTCACGCCGGTTGGTTGTGGGGGTGTGGTACTCCCCCGGTGCGAGCTGGCCCAATTCCTGCCGAAGCATGCTCGACTCCCACATAGTATAAATCTACATACTTTTACATTTATACTATTATGGTAGAAGTAAACACAACAAAACATCTTCCCATATTGGAAGTCGATTTCGCCCTGCGAAGTTAAAAATATCAACGAATAAACGCAAAGATTCTAAACCTAGTCAATTGCTTAAAGGAAATAGGAGAACCCCTTATCTATGTTAGAAGTTCTATATAAAAACGATTTGTTACAAGCAATGTTAGTTAAAACGTATTTCTCAGAATCTTCGGGAGTTTCATTTTTATTGATAAATCCTGATTCTAAATTTATCACGAATATAATTGTAAAGAGATAGCTACAGTGAAAATAATAATAACACTATATATATTTTTTATGTCGTCGTCGGCAATGGAGCTGGTGGGTCGCCTGATGGTAAACGCTACCACCGCCCATGAACATTTGGAGAGGCGTAAGGTTCAATGCAGATGCAGGATTTAGAAAAGATTGACGAGAGGAATAAAGGAAAGGATTGAGAAGGGTAAGGAAAAGGAAATGGGCCTCCGGCTCCCCCACTCACCGAACAAACCACAGCAGTATGCTATTTCACGCCGATCTTCTGTGCGGGTGTGGTACTTGCCCGGTGCGAGCTGGCCCAATTCGTTCCGAAGCGTGCTCGACTACCACATGCAGAATAATAGTATTTTCTTGTATAATAATGTACTTGTCCCGGTATGTATGCTTAGATCTTTAAAAATACACATTCGATTTTGATGGGGTTTTTTTCAATAAATGGAGTGATTTTTTATATTATTAACCCGACGTTTCGAACACTTTACAGCGTGCGTGGGCACGGGGAGACTGGTATCTTAGTAGTCGTAATATAATGAATAAATCGCGTTTAAAATCCGTTAAAACTTTTTAATTTCTAAATATATGGAATGATTCAAGTGGAATATATGTGTAATAGGTAATATATATAAAACGACTCCGAATTTGACGCGTGCGAAGACGCGGGCAAGAGTTATCTAATAAAGCTGTTTAAATTGAAGTGGGCGAAATTCTGGAATTAGTTCTATCTAGAACGTTGGTTTTGGCTAGAGATAAGTTAAATTCAGATTTAAATATTTCCCCTTTATTATGGCATCTATTACATCGTTTCTAGTTTCATCAATTTATCTAAGTAGCTTCCGCCCGCGGCTTCCTTCACGCAAAATTTTTCTACTACGGAGATAGATAGAGGCAATATGATACTACGATAAGACTAAACATTTTAATAAAAGACGTAATAAAGGATATCCGACATCTTCCGTAAAGTAATTTTTAATGTAATTTTTTCAGGTTTTCTAGGTAGTATAGTTTTTGCCTGGTAGAAATCGCTTGGTTGAAAGCGATAAGGCCGCCTTTTTGGCTCTATATTATGTTTTTATCTTCATTTGTTTTCCTTTTTCTTTTGCTAAATAAAGAGCATTATTTTTGGATGTATATACTCCAGTATATATTCAGAAACTTCTAGAAAACAACACGTCGCCAGCTTGTAGAAAAACAGTATAAAATAAATACTAAAGAAACGTAACTACGATAGTGTCGCATGTCTGTCTGTACGGCTTCAGTCGACGAACCTGGGTCAGGTGACGGGGGGCTAAGCTTCACTGATACTCGCTGCGACGATGTTTTATTATAGGCTGGCTGTTGCGCGCGGTTTCGCTCGTGTTTTGATTGCATGTTCCAAAGATTTGTATGGAAACATGTGAATATTTGTATGAGCAATAATTATTTATTTTCGTATTTAAATACAATAATTTAATGAATAAGTTATAATCGATTGGAATCTTTTTCAGTTAAATCAAACAAACAAACAAAAGATCTCGTGTTTTCTCTTTGTAATTCCTTATTTTATCATAATAAGTAACTTGATCATGGATAATAATTTTATCACGACTAGCTTTCTAGCTTCTAATGGTGAGCGAAATATTGAAATAGGTCCAGTAATTTTGAGTGAAAGTTTACAAACATACTTACATATAAACCTTTATTAGTATAGACATAGACTAGCTTTCCGTCCACAGCTTTGTCCGCGTATCCAAAGGTAACGATATGCCGTACAGACCCTTTTTATCACCACATATTTAAAACCCTCGTGGGGCTTTCCAGGCTAAAAACTGCCCTATGTTCACAATCAAACTATCTCTGTGCCAAACTTCAAGCAAATCGTTTAGCAGTTCCTGAGCAATCGAACAAACAACCTCTTACACTTTATATTTATTAGTATAGATAGTAAGTTTAAAAAAAGAAAACTTTAATTGTTAACGGATAATAAACTATTAACTCAACTTAATTATGCACTTTATTACAATAGAAAAGCACATTATTGATAAATGACATTGTCTTTTTCATATTAACACGCTTTTATTAGCTTCACGTGTATGCTTGTGTGTAACCGACTCTTTAGACTCGATTTTGACCCACTGCAACCGGACAGATTTAATTCAAACTTTGTACACTTAACAAGGATCGGCGATAATACAATAAATTCATGAGTTTATCTTATAATTCTGATTGGAATCTTTCGATATTAATAGAATTTAATTCGATATTAAATATTATCCTTCATATATTAAATATTAATAGTGTACGTATACTCCTTATAAGAGGAAGTCAGACAAATTGGTTGATTATAGAATCAATATCTTAAATAATCTTAAAAGTACGTTTATATCATAGGATATAAACGTACTTTTAAGATTTTTACTATATTATTACGACCTGAACGAAGCCAGGGCGATTAACCAACTAAGTAAACAAGCTATGGTTTAGACACAGAGAGTACAAGAGAATAGAGAAGACCCTTCAATAAAAATCTTGAAAAGTCTTCATTGATATCTATACTAATATTATAAAGCTGAAGAGTTTGTTTGTTTGAACGCACTTATCTCAGGAACTAGTTCGACTTGAAACATTATTTCAGTTAAATATCCCATTTTTTGAGGAAGGCTATAGGCTGTATATGTACCACGGGCGAAGCCGGGGCGGACCGCTAGAATAATATAAACAGAACAAGATTTACATATAGAATATTTTCTTTACAATGTATGTAGCTATATATAATAATAAAATAAGAAAAATAAACTACACGCCTTCAAATTATCAGAACCAGACCAAATGTAAATGGGACGACATGGGAGGCAATTAGAAATAAAAAATCTGACATGTTCTAATCCTTTCACCAGATTATAGCACCAAACATATTAATAATGGTCGCTTATACTAACTACGTTCTGCTTCATATAATTATTATATAGCCCATGTTCGTCGGTCAAGCTGTAATTTTCTAAATTGTGGTTCTGTTTCATCCACTACGAAGTTATAGGGGGATCGAAAATGACCTGATTTGTTATCTATGTATTATGTAATTTCTGCTTCACCTATCCGAACGTACTAAATATTATGACACGAAAGTTATTTTGGATACAAATGTTGATCTCCCAATTTACCTTCCTTCGAATATAGTTTCCAAATTGTTACGTTGCTTAAAAATTTTCAGAATTTTCATGCGTATATAATACTAGCTACGCCCCGCGATTTCATCCACGTAAGTCCGTATTACGTAGGAATATCGGGATAAAAAGTTGCTTATATGTTATTCCAGTTGTCCAGCTGTCTACGTACCAAATTTCATTGCAATCGGTTCAGCAGTTTTTGCGGGAAAGAGTAACAAACGCACACATCCTTACAAACTTTCGCATTTATAATATTAGTAGGAGGATTATAATATTAGTAGGATAGGATATCTATTTCAATTCGTTGAAATTCGATATATACTTAACGTAACAGATAATACAGAATGAGATCCCCGTTTATGAAATATTTTTAATTAGAAATAATTAAATTACTTTGCGTGTTAAGAGCTATAGAACAAACGGAGGTATGTACATTTTATTTAGTAAGTATGTACATTTTAGGGTTTAATATGTAGTCTGAAGAAAGATTTTGAGAAGGTATATAGATTTTTTTAAATATCTCGGGAAATAATTTTTAATAATACTTATCTAGACATATCTGTATATAATGTCAATCTGTATTACTAATACGAGTATTATAAAGTTGAAGAATTTATTTGTTTGGTTTAACGCTATAATCTCAGAAACTACTGTCGCGATTTAAAAAGTTCTTTCAATGTTTAATAGTCCATTTACTGAGGAAGGCCCATGTATATAGGATATATATCTACCACGGGCGAATCCGGGGTGGATTGCTAGTATTTAATTATTCTTTATTGCTCTTAGCAAAATATACAAAAAGTTAATAAAATTACAATATGAACAACCAGTAAGCTACGCTAGTAAGTTTATTTATAAGCGGCAGTCTTTAAAAATTGTTAACAAATATTATACAAATTATAAATATTTGTGTTATTGTATGTATGATTGTAATGTAACAGAAACACTACTGGTCCGATTTCAAATATTCTTTCATCATTAGTAGGATACAGCTTCACTGACGTAGGCTGTTTATGTACCACGAACGAGGCCGGGGCAGACCTTAGTAATATAATATGAAATTTTATGTTTTATTTTCAATTAAATACGTTTTCACTGGGCTGTATCAATGAATATATTTATAAAACTCTAGAAACACGAAGTACACAGGGAATAAATTAAACACAAAACTGTATTTTATATGCATATATTCGGATTCAATATTTCAATAGCTATCAATAATTAATACAACTTAACTTAAAAAAAATACACTGACTCTTTATCGAACTTAGTACAATGAATTGTACTTAACCCTAACTTATCTATGTCCAAGCATAAAATGTACTATAAGTTACAAATTTATTACTTCATTCTACATTTCCGAAAATTAAATTAAAAACAAATCTATGCAAAATGTATTTATAGTGTAATAAATAAATGTAGTCATTTCGCTAAATGAAAACGTCATTTGGATTCAAATGTTCATTTAAATTCAAATTATATTTATTAATCGAAATCAATACATTCCAAGGCATAAATACATAACCTAGTAATCTCTCAATAATTTTATTGTTCGTTTCATTTACTTTACATTTAAATGAAATGCATGATTTCACTGACAGTTCTCACAGTTGACTCGAAGTTCAAATGAAACACGACCACGTTCATTTATTTCGTAAGTAAATTAAACTATCATAAATTAATTTACACGAACTGTACATTAAAGAAAATGAAGTGAATCACAGCGATTTGCCGACATTTTAGGAATAACACAACTTTATACTAAGTCACATATACAACTGTAGCACGCACATTTACAAAATTCATTTAAAAATAAAAATTCTTATTCTCTATTTACAATAGTTTTAACGCAAGTGCGATAGTCACTAGACATAGACTAATTTAAAATTAAATGATATGACTTGGGAATGTACATTGCAAAACATAACGTTTGGAATTTCGTGGCTCGCCAGCCGTCCTTAGGCCTCCGTTAAATAATTCGTTGAATTTAAAGCCGCTTTAAATAAAAGTCTTAGAACGATTCGTAAATTAAATTGGACAAATGCGGAAAGCGTATTTGTTATCATCGGTGATAATTTATTGTTATTACATTACGGGGTTATGATTTTGTACTGAGTTTGTGATGCGAGAAAACACGGTTGGCGCATTTGTCCAAAGTGAGAATTTACAAAGTATAGACAGAATCTCCTTTGCAATTAACTATAGACAGTTTATCAGAACGACGTCCGTTTCGTTTGATGTCGAAGGTGTGATATGTATAAATGTACAACCGATTTTCCCCACTTGCAAACCGACCGAAACGTTCCCGCCAAAGCTATCGGCACGATCGAGGAAACGTCTCGAACATTTGAAAGTGAAAAAGACCGATTCAAGAATGACGAATCGAAATCGAAAACGAGCGCCGCTCCGATGGACTGCCGCCTTAATATTTACAATAACCTAGAAAGAGACTAGAGATACTACACCATATTAATGCCGTACTTTTCCGGGGCGAAGTAGCTGTTGCCTGAGTTGGAGAAATTTGTGATTTGGGAGGCTTGTAGCATGCTGAGGTGTGGGGAGTTTTGGGATTGGTTTTCTGGGGATTCTGGGCCTGAGGAAAGGATGTTGTGGGAGGGCCACGCGGCGGGCGGAGACGGGTTGCCGAATGATACCTGATTGTATAGCTGGTTGCCATTGGCGAGGTTGTGGCCGTGGCTACCGTGAGACTGGTTCACTGAGGCGCCGTTGAAGTACTCCATCTGGAAGTGGTTTGTTTGTTAGTTCGGTCTGTATTAACATTTTATTTCTCTTGATTTCTGTGTTTATTTGGGGGTGTCTTTACAAATCTTTGTGTTTACTTAGGACAATTTTGTGACATAACAATATGTCACTGGAGATGTTTTAATATTTGTTTATAAATTTAACATTATGAACAAATAAATATATATAAATGTTTGTACTGTTAACGTAATATTGTAAAGTTACTTTTTTAATCTTTAAACGATCCGATAAAGTAAGGGTAGGCGTATGTAAGATAAATTGAATAAAAAGATTTTTAAAGATTTACAGTAAAATGCAACTAACAAACAGAATAACTAATAACTATGTCTTACCTGACTAGGATAATACGGCGAATTATACGCGCTCTGCCCATATCCCTGATGATGGTGCGAGCTCGAGTAACTTCGTATATAATCCGAACTGCCGGGCCAATGAAAGCTATTGTAACTATCCGGGTGATAAACATTCCCCGGCCCGTTCAGGCTTTGTGGAGTTATGGGAGGAGAGGGCGTCGTCATTATCGAGGAATTTGAACCTAACGGAGTCAGGTTACCAGTCAAACGGGAGCTGTACTGATCTTTAACTAGGTTACTTCCAAACGACTTCTCCGAATAATCGACTTTGCTAGAATAGTCCAGTCTTTTCGGACTCGAATATAACTCCTGTTTCGGTGTAACGCCGTACGAGTGGACGTTGGACAGCGTGTCTGAAGGAGAGGAGTCCTTCCCGCTGATTCTTAAGTCGTTCGAATTGTAATGGTGGAGTGAAGATAAGTTCTTGTTCAATGGAGACGAGTCGTAGTTGGATGGGGCGCTTTCCTTCTTACAGATAACATTGATTGGTGGGCTGACTGAAGTTGTGGGGGTGATGGGGAGGTTCGGCGATGATGTTGTGATACTCGACGTATTTTGCGTCGTGGAGAGGCTGGAACTCGAACTCGTTAAGGACTTGGATGTGGATATCTTTGATGAGGAGTTGCTGCTCTTGATAGCGTTCGTGGACGATATTGTTTTGGACCCGGACGACGATTTACTGGATATCTGCGTGTTTGTCTGCTGCTGCAGTTGCTGCCGACATTTCGCGCGACGGTTTTTGAACCAAACCTGTGAAGAAATATTCTGTCATGAGATTCGTTCGATGGAAATGGAAACAACTTTAAAAAGGTACCTAAGATATTCATATATTCTTAAATAGCTTCCGCCCGCGTGGAATCAGGGTATTTACAAATAATTAAGTGACTATCTATTCCTGTTTTATCCCAATATCAATATCAGTTATTATAACAATAAATTATCTGTAAGAGATGGCTTAACCATCATGCCACCATTTGTTCATGTCTTTTTTAATGTGTCTAATTTCTGTTTCCAATGGTGTAAAATATAGCTTTTTTCCTTCATTTAGAAGAATAACAAACATGTAGTTAAACGCTACAAGCCTAGCATCAATGTGTGAGTGGTGGGCGATATAATTCATAAATAAGCCACAAAACAAATAGGGGTATGTATAATTGAAGTTCACACATTGGAATTACTAGCTATTACGTGCGTATGTACCATCTGTTGACAGCATTTTATTAGAAAATTTATATTATTGGTAATGTATACGAGTACTAGCTGTATCCTGCGGCGTCACTCACGTGATACCCGGCGTAGCCTATTTGCTAATTCAGACTATAATCTATCTACCGAAATTTATACACATACGATCAGCTGTTTTTATATGAAAATGCATAAAACATCTTTACATATATCCATCAATATTTACAAACATTCGCGCATATTTTATTAGTAGGATATTGGAACGGATATTATAAAGTTAAAGAATTTTCTATGTTTGAATGTGTTTATTTTAGAAAACAATAAGTGAAATTAAATAATAATGATTAAATACTGAATAGTACATTTGTCAAAGACTTTAAGTTATATAACATCAACCTATAATCAATAGGAATACTTCTTTATTACTATTTATTGGTTGTGACTTATACTGAGAATTATTGCAATGGAAAACACATAGATAATTTAGTAGTAAGTGCATCCTTATATCCCGCGTAAATGTTTTATATACAAAACAGACGTTTCTTAACAAAACTATAATAATTTCATCAACAATGAACAATAATTTCATCAACAATGAACTGTTTCACGTCAAACTTCACAATTAAAAAGAAATTTACGCACACAAATACCCGCGCGCATTTCATATAATAATTATCGACAAAATGGCCGCTCGCATCTGTTTCGTTACAACAAAGCCCATTCATTCTTTGCTCTTTTTCATAAAACTTATTAACTCATTCATTTCAGGGGGACTTAATCCGACTGCTTCGTTCGCCGTCACGTGATTCCGTGCCACTGGGTTGCATTTTGCAACTGTTTCATTGAAATGAACGCTCGTGATGAATAGAAACCATCACCTGATGGTTGGATGGATGATTTAGTTGCATGGACGATGCTTTGATTTAGAAAATCGTTTACATAAATAGAAATCAAACATCACCTTGTAGGTACAAGACGTTTATGTAGTAAAATTAATTTTTTTACAGTTTTATTTTTCGTTTGTTTCTTAAATCTATTAATATACAAAACGTAAGTATTGATTCTAAGCCCCTCAGCATGGTGGTTAACGCGTGAGCGTAGAACCGAGGGTTCCCGGGTTCGACTCCCGGTGGATAATCACAAAAAATGTCTCAGTTTAGCTGGACACAGAAGGCTGGTCACCTACATATTCATAAAAGAAAATCGATCAGTGAAGCATCTGCCCCAAACCCCATTAGGGGCCACGGGACTTCAAATGAGCTTTGTTTCTATCATTGAACGGCGATTGTTTCAAATAGTCATTCATTGTTAACTTATGTAATAGTTATATATTGATACATAAGCTTTTTGCATGACATTAAATGCGTATCAGCTAGATAAGACTATAATACGCGTATTATTTCCATCTTTCATCCATTTTCCATCCATACGTCTAGAGGTAAGTTGTTTATTTGTTTTGTTTCTATCAATATTTACGGTAGCATCAAGGTTCGAAGGCGAAACTCAAAGGCTAGCTTTTACAGTTGATCAGTGATTTTTAAACATTATGTTTTGAAATGTCTTAAGAAAGATAGTTTAACGGTAAACATATATTTCTTTGTGATGACATGATCATACTTATAACTCTTTAAGATAATCGAAACATCAATTATAAAAATAATGAATATAAATAAGAAATTACAACAAAAGGTCACAAACACGTCCTCATTAACCGTATCTCTTACATAGATCGAAATAATCCAATTATAGTGACCCTAACTAGATGATATCTCAAAGAAATTAGTTCAAAGATCTACAGATAATTATTGTAATTGGTCATGAGGGAGACCAGTTCCGACTGCTAAGGTTCTATATCGAAGATTCGAGAACATTATGAATTGATTTGGTAAGATTTAAAAATTCATTGCATAAAAGTTAGTTTACCAGACTGAAATGCGATATTCAGTGACACTCATTTTGGCGAAAGAAGTGTAAATGCGAATGAAAAAATCCTACTTAATCCTACTTTACCTACTCCTACGTTTGTTGCTCTTTCATGCAAAAACTACTGAAACGATTGCAATGAAATTTAGTACGTAGATAGCTGAACAATTGGAATAACATGTAAGAAAATAGCTAGTATACAAATAATCTTGTCTAGTCAATAATTATTATAATTATTAGTTTAAACTCCTTCATTTAAATGAACTTATATAAAGAAGGTACAATTTATAAGTCTATTTTATTTCAAATGTAGTTGCTTTTGCCTTGCCATGCCAGAGCCAATGTGAACGAAGTAGGTGAAAAATTATTCAAAAGTACTCATATTCAGAACAGACGATGTTACATGAGGTAGCTAATATATATAGTATGAAATAAATAATTTTCATAGATTATTAAGAAATGGTATGATAAATTAAAACAATAACTGTTCTAAAGTTGTGCACCTATAGCATTAATTCAATTGTCGAATAAAGGCGCTTAAATCAAATAAACAGAGCGCTCCATTACATTACCTCCGCTCTCTTTGATGTCTGGAAGCTAAATGAACGATCTCCTTATCATGTTTAACGTTCTAGCGAACAATGGAGTGCGGATTCGATTTTCAAATTTCAAATTTGGAACGTAATTCGATTGGTTCGTTAATGCGAGAGTCGTGTTCGTGTAAATGGAATAAAAGAAAACGTTAAGGAATTAACATTGATTTTTTCTCCATTTGTATTTAGCACTGTGAAGTCGAGAGAATGATTTGAAATGGGAATATATACTAGTAATAGAAAAGAGACATTTTAACGATATAACGTTTGCACTTTGAGTTGGACAGTAAGTTAAATTTTTTCCTATATAACAGTGCCAGCTAAATCCTTTTGCCCGCGGCTTCGCACACGTTAAATCAGAGTAGTTTTATTGATGTTATTATAAATATAAAACCTTCCTCTTGAATCACTCTATCTGTTAAAATAATTATCAAAATTTGTTGCGTAGTTTCAAAGATTTAAGCATATATAGGAACAGAGAAAGCGACTTCATTTTATACTATGTAGTGATAGTGGGCAACTGAGCTGGTGGTTCGCCTGATGGTAAGCGATCACCACCGCCTATGAACAGAGCAGAGGTAGTGCCTCAAGGAATGCATTGCCCTCTTTCAATGGGTTACCGAAAGGTATGGCGGCGAGAAAGGAGGAATGGATTATGAAGGAACATTACATATTCTATTATTTTCGGTATCGCAATTATTTTGTGTCATAAACAATTTATTAGTACAAGAGATATATAACGCCGTGTATTTCTAAAATTAATAAATAAATTACTTTCTAATAACTACCGTATCTTGAAATATGATTAATCCATTATCAATAAATATTATTAATTTCATATAATCACATTAAAATAATTGAAAGTTATTTATTGAAGGATTATTATAATCTATTTAATTGAAATAAATGTTATATCGCTTTCATATTTACAGATTATGTAAATATCGAATTAATTGAACGGAGTTATTAAATAATTTGAATATATTTAGATATCTCAAGTCGTAAATAATGTGTAATAGGTAATTGTTTTTATTGGAGCATCATTTTAATGACGCATCGCGACAAATGATTTTAGTAGTATGTATGTAGCTAATGACTGTATGTTTGTCTGTTTTTTTTAATGTAAGTGTGGATAACTGAGCTGGTAGGTCGGTCATGACCCCCAGTAAAAATTAGAAGTAAAAACCACTTGTAGAGAGATGTTTTTAGCTTTATCCTAATTAATGACAGGTTTAAGTTGACGGGAAGTAAGGAAAGGAATGGAAAAGGATTCGAGCGTCTGGTTTTGTCTGTCTGTCTCTTCTGTTTCAGAGGTGCAAGACAAATGCACATAAAATTAATGATTCTTGTGGTTTTGGTATCTATCAAGATATAATAAAGTATACTACCTGCACGCCCCGGTTCCACCCGTGTAGTCATTTTTTGTAATTGAAATTATATAAACTATCCTATCTTTTAAGTTGGATCAAAAATGAACTGTGTATTTGGTATAATAAAATAAACAACTTTTAGACATGAAAAGAAGAAAGAGAATAGAAAACCTAGTGCAACATACCTGAACCCTAGATTCAGGCAAATTAATCTTCAAAGCCACCTCCTCCCTCATGAAGATGTCAGGGTACCTAGTCTTCCCGAACAGGGCTTCTAAAACATCCAGCTGCGCCCTCGTAAACGTGGTCCGTTCTCTTCTCTGCTTCCTAGGGTTCACGCCTGAAACAATAAGGTTATATTTGAGACCTATTTTAAGTATACATTGTAACATCTGCCAACCCCCACTTGGCCAGCGTGGATTATGGCCTGAACCCTGATAGAAGGTCTGTGTCTCAGCAGTGGGAACATGTATGGGCTGATGATGATGAGCAATTTAGATTAACTGTAGGATAACAGAACTTCAGTAAATGTTGGTTAGGTGATGCGTTCAGATTTCAGATTTTCTGCTGTTATGTGGATTAAATAAGCGTAAAATGTAGATATAGCCGTAAAATTAGGTCATACTTAAAATTTACGCGGGTGTAACCGCGCGGCGCAGCTAGTCAAACAATGTACCGTTTCTATTGTAAGCTGTATTAGTTTACATTTCATTATTATCGTCCCGTTTCTTCCCGGGATTGCGCAGAATAAGATAACCAAAGAGAGCTTATGACACAGATTACGTGGCTTTTTATTGGTAAATCATTTTTGAGAAACTTTATAATATTATAGTGCCAATTGATACGGAATAGGGATAATAATTGTTCATTTTTTCAAAATAAAGGGGTCTTCATTCGTATTTTTGAGTCTAAAAATCATTTTCTTCAATGTTGTACACGCCAAATTAAGTCATACATGTGGATGAACAGATTTCTACCTGTGCAAGTTTAGATTTAAAGAAAAATTACTTTCAAGTAGTGAAGTTATTGCAACTTTTATAGTGATAAAGACATAAGAACTTTAAAATTTAGAAATTCATAAACTCATAATAAGAATAGATATACTAAGACACAAGCTAATGCAGGTCATAAATAATTTCCTAATAAATAATCTAGAATCTAGCTTCCAAAACTAGACAGCTTTGACAAGTTAATTAAAATCATGTTCGCATCAGTTAGCGACGTGTGAATAAACAAATTGAACAGGTTTTGTGGGAAACATTTTATTGCAAACGATTAAAAACAGTTAGTACAGTTCTGCTATTTATTAATTTTACCTATAATAGATCCTCTCATAGCAGTGATGATTCAGTGGTGGACTTTGGACTTGAAAGGGTAAAGTTGGAGGTTCAAAATCGAGTGCGCAAGAAATAAATAGATTTTTCAATTTATCTGCACTTAATAGATAGAGCCATTCAAGACGAAGGTTTATATGTATACATCTCTGTATCTATATATACTATCCGAATTAATTAAAAGCGTTTAATTTCATCATCGTAAATTTGTCCAAAAGTATAGTGTACAATCACTGGAAATTAATATTTTTTATGACATCAGCTTTATATATTGCTATTTTATTAAATACTAGCTGTAACCTGCGGCGTCACTCGCGTGGCACCCGCGTAAAAGTAGCCTATGTGCTAATCTAGACTATAATCTCTATACCAAATTTAATACAGATACGATAAGATGTTTTCGCGTAAAAGACTAACACACACCAAACTTAGTAAGGTAAATAAATATATATTTAAACTAGCTGCACGCCCCGGGAGTCATTTACCCTTATTGAAGTAATGAAAACTATCCTATATTTTAAGTTAGATCAAACTACAAACTACAAAATTTGATTAAAATCGCTTGAGAAGTTTAGGAGTCCATCGCTAACAAAAACGTGACACGTAATTAATATATAAAATTCTCGTGTCTCAGTTTTCGTTGCCATACTCCTCCGAAACGGCTTGACCGATTTTGATGAAATTTTTTCTGCTTATCCGGTATCTATGAGAATCGGCCAACATCTTTCATACCCCTAAATGATAAGTAAGGCAGAACAGCGTTGCCGGGTGCAGCTAGTTTATATATATAAAGATATCTCGAAGTAACTTTCCTTATTTATTTCCGTTGTGTTCACGCCTACACAGTCCGTTTATCAAAATCAAAAGAAAGAGCCTCAAATAAAGATAATATTTCATACATTCATTTTTACAATTCCGTTGCTTTTATTAAGTACATTGTGAGATGTCAAATTGTCGAATTAATTAACGAGGGCCATTAATAAAGTTTAATGCGTCATAAACATTTTGAAACGCGTAAAGCGGATCATTTATCTTTAATTTATATTGGAAATTGTAATTGTCAAGTTTGTGGGAAGGCTTTAAACAGTGTTTTTTGTGTCATACTTTATTAGTGATATGTTTGTTTTTAACCGACGGCCCGAAATTAAAGAAATTTCTCAATTGGAGGTCTTTTTTTAATAGAATTTCAACCAATTGACGTATTTAGTACCTCAACTCGGGACGGTAGCTTTATTGGTATACAATAATTTACGGGGTATATATAGTGTTGCCATATAACGTTTTTCGACTTATAATGCTGAACAGATAATGATAAATTTTAATGTATATAGAAAAATAATAAAAGGCATATGTGCAGCCTTTTAATTTTTGATATTAAAATGAATATAGCAGATGGGATTTTTTAAGTCGCGCAGTATTTTAAATACTGCATTAATCTACAATAACATTATAAAGAGAAAACTTTTGTATGTTTGTAACCGATTTCAAAAACTTTTTCTCCATTACATATGTGATTCCTGCAAGCGTGGTACACATATAGGCTATACACGTACCACAGGCGAAGTCGGAGCAGACAGTTAGTTTAATTTTTAGTGCAAAAGTATTGATCTACCTACAGATTATAAGAGCAACGACGAAGGCAGAGGTTAATTAAAAATTAAGTGAAAAAAGAGTCTTTAAGTTTTAAGCCTTTAAACATAACTTAACGGTTTTTATATGAAAAATTACAACGAATTGCGACGGATTACGACGAATTAGGATGAATTGGCGATAAAAGAATTACACAGCTCATATAAACCAGTCTGTAGTGTAAGAAGTATAACCACAAATAAATAATTTATAAAACAATCAATTTAAAACTATTAACGCCGTGTAAAATACCATTGTCTGAAGTCAAATTGTCAGGAATTCAACCGTAAATCATGTTGAAAAACAAACACAGAGAGTATAAAAGCGTGCCTTAGCTATGTAATCCCTATAGAAAAATTAACTAGCAGGCTATTAGTCAAGTTTACATTACGCTCACATTTGTAAGGCTTGATTAAATGAGTTGTGAGAGAAAATTTAATGATTAATTGTCCAGCTAACAGCGTGTCTTCATGTCATATACAATAAACATTTGTAATTCCATACCATAAATGAAACGTTTCAAATTCGTTCTATTTTCGAATGATGCCAATATTAGAAGTGTTTTTTTTTTAATACATAAATGTCAATGAGTAAAGACTTTCTGCCAGTGTCAAGTTAAAGATAGGGAAGCGATACACGATTCCTATTCATGGAAAAGATACACGCACACATACATAGTTAAAAAAGTAGTTTGGAATGTACAAGGAAATAATTTAAAATTCGTTTTATAATTGATATTTAATAATGCATTTATAATTTCTACACTAAATTTCTAGTCCCATAAATTTGTTATATTTGAGTTGGAATTAAAGTGACATCTAAATATAAATATCGGTAAACAAAATATTTAAATCGTTACTAGAGTTTTTTTTTGTAAATTTTAAAAGATTAATATTTTAAAGGAGTATGTATATTTTCTATGATAATTTGAATGCATTTTTTTCTATAATGTAAGGCTATTTAATAATATCAAATTAGTTTTCGAACAGCGAACAATAGATCAGTGACACCAATGTCAAAATTTTAATTCGACCGTCAAACCAAACTCAGCTGGGGCGAAAAATTGTTATTAGACTTTTCAATCGCGCTCTCGCTTACGGATTAAAATAAAATAATACAACGTTCATTCGAAACTAGTCCGAAACCGTCCCTATTGAAATCCAAACAAACATTTCATACGAAAACTGTCACATTACCTATCCATAGAAAAGTGAAAATAAATAGACAGACATCTGTCTCCTTCCGCCGCTAGCGTTCCATGAAGGATAGAGAGGGACAGATGCGTTTGAATTGTCATCGTTAACAATGGGGGCTCGAGCGTTAATCCTCATGACATGGCGGTCTTTTTTCTTTTTTAGCGTGGGCTCTGATATTATCTGTAAGGCTGATTTTCGATAGGGCTAGTAGCTTGTTTATGCTGGCTTGTCTATGACTCCTAATGGTGTATTCGTGTAGAGATCTTGTTACGACGCCGATAATTTTAAAAGGTGCGGTAGATGCCTGCGATAATATCTAAGCTCGGAACCAATGACTTTGGTTACAGATTTCTTTGAAGCGCACTTGAGGTGGTCTTATGGTTATTTGGTAGCGCATGTCATGGTATTGACTATATTATGTAACATACATTGAATGTATATCTACATTTTTAATCTGTATTCATCGATAGTATTACGTATGAGTAACAAATTTATTTTTGAGTTTCGTATGTTGCAGCTTGAAACCTTACGACTACATTTTATGGAAGTATTTATTTATATAATTTTAGGAAATGCCTATCTACATAAAACTCAGTTATAAAAATAAGTAACTTTATATAGATATCTATGCGAAGCACGTGACAAAATAACAGTACTCAAACCTCTAAATTGGCCATCAAAGCACGTGTCTGCAATACAAACAGACCACAACCGGTAATACAATGCTTGTTATTTTTCCGTTTTTCACGCTATTTGACCCCAGGGGTCTCCGCGATGCATCCTTTTTAATGATGTGTAAAATATCCGAGGGGAATACAGCTGCGCGTCATTGTAAAATTCACCCTTATCGAAAGGAGTTTTCACTTATGGCAACTCTTAAAAAAAATTTTTTGGCGGGGACGTCAACTGTCAATTTGACAGGGGCTTGTAATGGGTGCACAAGCAAACTGTTTTAGTATGTTTGCTCTAATTAGAAGTATTTTGATCTGTAATGATGAGCGGAGATAAATTTAATGATGCATGCGCTATTGTTTACTTGGCAGGATAATCTGATAGTAAATATCAAGGAAGCCAAGGGGCCATATTGGGAGTAATTGGTTGCTATTGGTTTAAGTAGAAATGAGTGCTTTAATGAGATTTAAAGATGATAGGAACACATTAACTGAAAATAAAACAAGTTTAGAGAAGTGAGAAAAAAATAGCATAGAGATAATTTTAGAATTATTCTTTTCATATGTCAGGAATCAGTTCTCTCTATTCTTATCATTTAAAGCGTAATAGTTTGTTTGTTTGAATTTTAAACGATTTTTCACCGTACCAGGGGCGAAGCCGAATTCGCTAGTATAATTATAAATATACGAATGATGACGATTATACAAAATTAGAAAGAAGAAAGATATAAATATAGACTAATTATTTAGATTTCGGTGTGAAATGTTCAATCACAATTAACCCAAAGCCATTATATTTATTTATAAATAATTTTCAATGATTCTATGTAAAACAATATTGATTTTTTAATTATTTGTTGTTTGATAGAAACGTTTAAAAATTATATTAACATTCAAAAAAAATTATAGGTTGTGGTACTCAAACTAAAGAATAGGGAAATTTATATGTTTCTTAATACATAAGAAAGTTATGTATACATTGCAAATACAGGCTATATTTCTCACCCACTGAAACGAGGGTTGCCAGCTCATAAATCATGTTAACACATAAATTGTGCTTGCAACACAGCCCTTAGGGTTGCGAACTTTAAGGGTACACTATAACTTACATTCTCAACCTTAAGCTATTCAATTAGAGTCGGATATTGAATGAAATGATTTTGCTAGCGCTATTGCAGGGGTGTGATAACAGAATTGTTGGTAAATTGAAATTTATCTAATAAATTATTGTTTGTTAGTGTGAACTATGGGGCGGTTATTTGTAAAAGCTGTTGCGTAATAGATGAAATTGTAACTTATACAATATGTGGTAGGACAATCGGGGATTTGTAAGAATATGAAGTTATTTGGCTACTATCCTAATGACGTTAAAAACTCGAAAGTTGTAAGTATGGATGGATGGATGTTTGTTATTCTTTCACGTAAAAACTACTGAATGGATTTTGATGAAACTTTGCAATAGTATAGCTTATACATCAGAATAAGACATGAGTTATATAAATACTTTTTGTTGCTCGGGTGGAACAAATAAAGTTTGAAAGAATGTATTTGTGTATCACACAAAAATTACTGAACGAATTCTGATCATATGTGGCAGTGATATAACTTGTAGATGTAGCAGGATAACACATAAGCTATAGAAGTACCCGCTTTTTGCCCGCGGGTTCAAAATATTGCTTATGAAATATGCTTTATGTTAAACTAGCCTTCCGCCCGCGGTTTCGCCCGAAAAGAACTTAACACACATGGGGTGTTACCGAAAAAGTCTCCGTTCCCGTTCAATTTCCAGGCTAGCAACTATCCTATATCGTTTTTCGGTCCTCAAACTATCTCTGCACCAAATTTCAACAAAATCAGTTCAGCCGTTCTGGAGTTTAAAATAGTGTAACTAACATGATTTTCTTTAATTTTCGTATATAGTAGTATATTTAGTATAGTTTCGTATATAGTAGTATATTTATATAGTTAGTATATAGTAATTAAAATAATGCCCCATATAATAAATTCGTATGAAATGCACAATCACCGTGCCACAGATTATATTCACCATAAACTACGAGACCAGAGAGCCATTAATTTTTTTCTGTCGATGTCTACAGAAGGGCAGTATACCAGGGATTAGCTTAGCTACCGAAACTATTGGTGAATGCGCCCCCAAGATAAGGGTCCCTCCCCTCAACACATTAACGCTAATCTTAAAACATTTTGATTCTAAATTGATTTCGTTTCGTTATGCGTGAATAAGGTTTTTGCGTAGTGTTTTTAAGAGCAATGTATATTTATATTATAAATGTAAGAAATAAGAGAAATACTCTACCAATTGAGACTTTGGTTTGTTGACACGACGGTTGACGAGTCTGTTTGTCTGTAATGTTTTAACGGCTAATCGATAACACTAATTTGGAATGAACATACAAAATTTATGGTTTTTTAAGTGTTGGCTTAGATAAAAAATTTTAGTCGGTGGCTTTGAGAAATATAATATAGTGGAAATATCCTACTTATATTATAAATGCGATAGTTTGTAAGGATGTGTGTTTGTTGCTCTTTCACGCAAAGCTACTGAACCGAATGCAATGAAATTTGGTACGTAGATAGCTGGACAACTGGAATAACATATAGGCAACTTTTAATCCCGATATTCCTACGGGATACGGACTCACGCAAGTGAAACCGCGGGGCGCAGCTAGTACGAAATAAATGAATATAGGAATTTTAAATAATAAATTTTTCTTTAAGAATCTAGCGAACCAAGTAACCGACTTGCGAAAAGTTACCAACAGAATTGGTATTATATATTTTTATACATTAAAATCTATATATGTATAGGCTATGTGAATGATTTGATAACAGCTATCTGCCCGTCGAAACTGAAAAGCAGTTTAAGAAGAAATCTAGCAAAAAGATAAGCTATCAGATTTAAACACAGTATCATCATTATCATTAACAGCCCATGTATGTTCCCACTGCTGGGAACAGGCCTCCTATGTGGGTTCAGGCCGTAATCCACCACGCTGGCCAAGTGCGGGTTGGCAGACGTCACATGTCGTCGAACTTTTTGATTCTTGGACATGCCGGTTTCCTCACGATGTTTTCCTTCACCGTTTCGTCCGGACACAGTATGCTGACAGTAAATATTGCAAAATGACTATTTACCAATGATTTTACTATATTTTTACATGTAGAACACACGTAGTAGCGGGAATAAATCGCACGCAAACATTAAAGATTCTTGAGAAATTTTGAAAAAAATAGAAAAAATCGATCACAAGGCGGGATTCAAGCCCGCGCTTTGCCAAACCGTAGCAACGCCTAGCCGGACACCCGTGTTTCACTAGCTGCGCCCCGCGGTTTCACCCGCGTAGATCCGTAGGAAGTAGGAATCCCGGGATAAAAGATTGTCTATATGTTATTCCAGTTGTCCAGCTGTCTACGTACCAAATTTCATTGCAATGGGTTCAGTAGTTTTTGCGTGAAAGAGCAACAAACGCACACACATCCTTACAAACTTTCGCATTTATAATATTAGTAGCAGTAGGATAAAAACTAAAAATTACAAATTAACGATTCTTTTCAATAGTAAAAGATAAAAGGTACAAAGTGCGAAAGATAAACTTAGCAAATTAATTCAGACAGGAAACGATAAAATTTATCAGCGATGTTCACACCGTTTCTAGATAATATTGAAATGCACTGAACAATGCGGCTTCCGTATTAAGAAATAGATGTGTCTATGTTATCTTAGAATAAAACGCGAATGTGTCTGACTGACGGATCTATCAACGCACAGTTTAAACTGCTAGACTGATCGGGCTGAAATTTGGCTGTCTGATAGTCAGTATAATGTAAGCATCTGGAGTAAACCTAGTGCTTTTCCTTCGACTACATGAGCGAAGACTTGGGCGAAAAGCTAATAGCATAATCATAAGTAGAGATAGAGTACAAAAGGCGACCTTATCGGTTATCAGCGTTATCTACCAAGCTAACTGAGGTAAAAATGGAATGTAAAATCGGCCCGGAAAATCGGTCCAGTCGTTCCTGAGATAAACTCGTTCTAACAAACTCTTCAGTCTATATTATTAGTAAAGATGCCATCTTTAATCTTATTTTCTTCTACTATTAACTTTCATTTCCTATAGTATACATAACCCGGCACTCCAGCCGTGACAAAGTACTTTTTGTGTGTATGTACACTTATAACGTGCGAATTACTGAACAAACAGATAATAGAGGTCGTGTGCGTGGCGCGTGGCCAAGTGACAATCAATTTAACGTATCATTTTCCAGAATTAATTATTTAAATTGATCGAATTTTATTAGAGACTTGTGATTTGTATTTTAACCGACTTTGTCCACAAGAAGGTTTTAAAATTGTTTTTTTTTTGCGCCATATCAATCAATCTTGATACAATAATGGAATTTAATTAGATTTATTTTTTATATTTTAGTATTTTTGTTTAAGTTTCTAGCCTTTGGAATTTTTTTTCTCTCTTTATCAAATTGTATTTTATACTTTTGTCATTTAACTATAGATTCGTAAAGTCTTATCAAAACCGAATAATCTAATGCTTAGTTATGTAGATTTTGTTTTATCCGCTTGTTCATTACTTGTTATTTTAAATTCATTAACATACATTTTTCTAATCGTAATCTAAGTTTTAATACATGTTTTAGTTCAAAATAAATAACTTAAGTTTTTATTATAACCAGTTTATTTATATCAGCTGTTATACTGATTGTATTATTATTATAACAGCTGATTTAAAAATATTATTATACTAGCTGCGCCTCGCGGTTTAACTCGCGTAAGTACGTATCCGGTAGGAATATCGGGATAAAAAGCCTATGTGTTAATCCAGTTGTTCAGCTATCTACGTACAAAATTTCATTGCAATCGGTACAATAGTTTTTGCGTGAAAGAGTAACAAACACACACACATCCTTACAAACTTTCGCATTTATAATATTAGTAGTATATACTAAACTGTTTAATATTATCTCAATTGTATTATCGGATTAGATAAGAAAGAAAGAAAAATACGTCTCTTCCTCAAAAAAGCACGTAAATAATTAAATTAAATATTAATATCGCCTTATGAAGCTCAGTGTTTAGTGCATATGTTATTAAGTATTAAATATAACAAAAAAATGTATTTCACTATTCAAAAATAACCTTATTCAATTGGCCCTTCCTCTCTGGCTGCCATTCCATACCTTTTCCAGCCCATTCCTTTACCCCTTAAAAGCGAGCAATGTATTTGCACCAGCGCTACATCAGCAAATGTTCATGGGAGATGGCGATCGCTTACCATCAGGCGAACCACAAGCTCAGTTGCCCGCTATGATATCAAGAAATTGGACCACAAATCGCTGGCGGCGCTCGCAAAAAGCGCAAACACCGTTTGTTGTTATAGCAATTAGCTGGAGTGAGGGGCGCCTCAGGGCTTGTTACGAGTCACCCTGGTGTCTATTTTCATTAAAAAGTGTTGCTTTATACTTTAACTGGCTGTTGCCTATTTTATTTCCATATATACCCCATATCATCATCAGCCCATATATGTTCCCACTGCTGGGACACAGGCCTCCTATGAGGGTTCAGGCCATAATCCACCACGCTGGCCAAGTGCGGGTTGGCAGATGTCACATGTTGTCGAACTTTTAATTCTTGGACATGCCGGTTTCCTCACGATGTTTTCCTTCACCGTTTAAGCAGTGGTGATGTTATCCACATGCGCAGATAAATTGAAAAATCAATTTATTTCCTGCACGCTCGCCCGGTCTCGAACCCCGACTTATCGATTTTGAAGTCCGAGGTTCTCACCACTGAGCCACCACTGCACATACCCCATATATCAGGATCCTATCTTAGCAGATGCCTACATCATAGTGGCTACCTACCTGCATGCCTAATTTCAAGTCCGGTCAGTTTGGGCTGTGCGTTGATAGATAAATCAGACACCTTTGCGAATTATACTATGAGATTTAAAGCTTTCATTGGGTCTACATGAGCGGACACATATTATTAAGTTTATTGAGTTGATTTACAGTTATTGCTCAGTACCTTAATACAATATTATCGTAATTATTACGTAAGATAGTACACTTACAGTAACTACAGTTGAAATGTTCGTATGTATGTATATTATCATATTTCTTCCATCCAGTAACTATATACGATTCTTTTATATTATATATCATTCACTACATATTTCTTTCAACATATAGGTACTTTGGGGTTGAAAACTGACTAATTTTAAACAACGTCAATGTTGTTATTACACAACATTTTAACATTAAAAAAAGCCAAAGCGCTCGAACAACACAAGTGGCCCTTATTTTCTTTCCAGCAATTCACACATTGTTTTTCTAAACAGACGACAGTTAAACGAAGCCAGTCTAACACCCCACAGCGCGTGGCGGCTTTGAGAGCCCATTGCATAAACAAACAGGAGATAGGCGGTGTGAGTGGCAGCCGCTCTTTCACTTGTGAATTTTCACATTCTAAATTTAAATCGTTGAGGGTGACCTGCTAGGGCCTTGCCTTGCTGCTGAGGGTCCTGTGAATTGAATAGGAACCGCCTTTATCGATTTATGATTGTTTTAAACTACTTGGAGGTGTTATGGATTCGATAAGTTCATTAAAGAATGGCAGGCCCGAAGTTTTCAACCCTATCTTGTCCGTAATTGACTAGTGTCCCGCCAGGGATTCGGTCGTATTTATGTAACCTATAGTACCTTCAAAAAAATTCAATGATATTTGAAATCGCGATTCCTGAGATTAGAGCGTTCAAACAAACTCTTCAGCTTCGTAGTATAGATATATTCCTTATATCGTATTGATTTCAATGTACACTATGAAATGTAAACTTTTATGTCATTACGTTCCAAACTACAGAATTGTAATAAAAATGTAGTTAGAGATTACCTAAGAATAAGTATTTAATCAATATAACTTCAATAACAACTTCCTCTTAACAAAAAACACCTTTCTCTTTAAACATATCGATCACTTTAAAATAGCGCAATCAAAAATTTCCATTCCTATTTAAACAAACTCGAAATCTACGCAAATCGAACCCAAAGGCTTACAAGCAAAAACGGTTGAACTTCAAATCTACACGTCAAATGAAAGTGTAATGGAAATTCGTTTTGAATTATGCAAATGCCATTAACGAAACATAGCTGGCTGATCAACCGCAATGTCTTTGAGGGTTGGACCGCGTGTTCGTTCGCACGCTGGGGACGCGAGTGTTATTTGATTTAAAACATTTCTGTTTACATTGCTTGTTGGTTTAAACAATGGAGGTGTGAAAAACAATGGATGGGTTTTCTTTTTTTTATGGTATAGCGAACAACTGAGCTGCTGGTTCGCCTGCTGGTAAGCGACCACCGCCGATGAACATTTGAAGAGGCATACGACAGACCTTACGTCTCTACAAATGGATTGTCGACTTGAAATTGGAAGGGGTTTAAAAGGCCTGACGAGAGGAATACAGGAGAGGACTGGGAAGGGTAAGTAAAAGGTTATGAGCCTCCCGCTCCCCCACTCACGTACTAACCACTAGCATGCTATTATTTCACGCCGGTTTTCTGTGGGGGTGTGATACTTCCCCGGTGCGAGGTCGACTCCCACTACATAAAATTTCTACGTTTGATAGAGTTTCTGTACTCGTACTGTACTGTACTGTACGGATTTCAAATTATTGGTCTTATAGTCTCGAGTAATTCGTGAATAAGAGAGACAAGTTACACGTAAAGTATTTAGGTAATAACTTGACTTACTTAATTCACCTCTTCTACCGTATTATATAATGTAAGGTGTATACATTCATCTTTTATTCGTACATAAAATATACACTAATGATATGTTTGAACGTGGGTTCTAAGCACGCTTCGGCACGAATTGGGCCAGCTCGGGAAGGTACCAAACCCCCATAGAAGATCGGCGTCAAATAGTAGCTACTGTATGTAGTTCGGTGAGTGGGGGGGCCGGTTGCCCTATCCTTTTCCCTTCCCAGTCCTTTCCTTTATTCCCCCCATCAATTCTTTCTTTGTTCCACATCTATTAGGCGACGTATCCTACTAATATTATAAATGCGAAAATTTGTAAGGATGTGTGTGTGTTTGTTGCTCTTTCACGCAAAACTACTGAACCGATTGCAATGAAATTTAGTACGTAGATAGCTGGACAACTGGAATAACATATAGGCAACTTTTTATCCCGATATTCCTACGGGATACGGACTTACGCGTGTGAAACCGCTTGTCACAGCTAGTGTACCATAAAGGAAGGGATAGAGAAGGAATAGAGGAAGCCGGGGCAGCCGCTAGTATTACAGAAGTATAGATAATAGCATAAGACGATTTTATTTACAGTACAGTTAATATAATGATTAATATAACGCATTACTATATATTTTATTATGCTTTCTATAAAAGGTCTTGTTTGACAAATTATGGGGTTGCAAGTGTTGATGTGTGAACGTTATATTTGCCCAATTCAGTGAGATGTTACAATAAGGGGAGGTAGCGATTTGTTTGTTATCTTATCTGTGTACTTTGGCAGTTAAAATGTTTGGCGGTGGTGATTGTTTTTTGCACGTGTGAGTTGTGTTATTTTTTTCCCAAATTTCGGGGAAAATTTTGACTTTAGTGGTAATGGAATGAGGCAGTGTACTGTATTTTGTTGTTGGTATACTGTAAGTAATATATATTATAATAACTAGCTTTGACCCGCGGTTGAAACCGCGTAAGTCCGTATCCCGTAGGAATATCGCTATAAAAAGTGTTATTTCAGTTGTCCAGCTATCTACGAAGCAAAATAGTATTATTATTCACCAATAGATGTCAGGAAAAAAAAACACGAATAAAACACGAATATGACATTTTCTAAAAAAGATTCCTAGCTAGATCGATTTATCGCCCCCGAAACCCCCTATATACTAAATTTCATGAAAATCGTTGGAGCCGATTCCGAGATTCCAATTATATATATATATATATGTACAAGAATTGCTCATTTAAAGATATAAGATATGCGTAAAAGTTTGTTTTTGTGTATTTAGTGTCATAGTATACAGTATTAAATTGCGAATCCTAGTTTACCTGCATGAGGTTAAACACTAATTCCCTAAAAATTGTGTTTAGTGTTTTTATCGTGGAAATGCCCCAGGAACGGAAACTGTGCGGAGAAAGCCCCGGGTCTGTCGGTTTTCTACTTTGCGTTCGCGAGCGAAACCGCAGGTTGAAAGCTAGTTAAGAATAAATAAAAATTAATCGACTAATAAAACAGCTGTGACATGCATCTGCCCCAAGTCCCCTTGAGGCCACGGGACTGCTTCTAGAAACATTAATGTGAGCTACCATCCCGCCGAATTTCATTAAAACCGCTCCAGCCGTGACAGCGGAACAAACACTTTAACTTACAACGCAGCTTAAAAGCATCTCACTTAATCAGAAGTAGCGAAATATTTCTTTTTAAAATGACGTTTCAGATAAAACTTGACGTTGACACGAGCATTGCATTAAAGTTTATAAAAAAAGCAAAACAAACATGGCGGAGCAACATGGCGGCACATCAAAGGGCGCCGGTAGCGGCGGAATTTATGAATGATAAAGTTTAAAATTATTTATGTTGTATGTACGTATATGGAGATGTTATTACGTCAAGATGGAATATAAATGCGTGTATTGATGGGATTTAGATAATTTATGAACGTGATAAGTTGCCACTAGGTGCATGGTTGGCAATGTAATTTTTGCTTTTTAATTATTTTTATCTGTGCTTCTATTTCGTATCGCGATGATTTTCTTAAATAAAAGCGACAGTCTCAAACAAAATGATTATTCGTCACGGCAATAAGATTGGAAAAACTAATTGGCAGATATTTGTAGGATTGTGGCGTGAAGCGAGCAAATGCTCCAACATTGAAATATATTATACTAGACACTCGTCCCGGCTTCGCCCTATCTTCGGATATCAAGATTTCTATAGTATTCCAAGGGTAAATGCTCTCTTGGAATACAACAGGATAAAAGTATCCTTTCACCCAAGTCATACCCTGTCTATATACAAAATTTCATCAAAATCCGTTCAGTAGTTTCAGCGTGCAACAAACTTTCGCATTTATAATATTAGTGTGAATGTGAATAGTGTAAATTAGTGTGATTATTATTCACCTAAACAGCTGTAAAACCTAACGACACCTAACTTTAGCACGAACACTTAAGCGTCTACAATAAATACAAAAATCTAAGCGACCGTCGGCGATGTTACGCATATTCTATAAAAAATCAGAGATAATCCGATTAATACGCAAAATTTATTAACATCTACAAATGGCGTAAATAAATACGCGTAAAGCATGAGTAATTTTCTTTAGACGGTAAAATATTTGTGAAATGTGTCGATTTGTACAGAGTTTTTAAGCATTTATAGCAATAAGTACGTTATAATGGTTTGTTATTTCTCAGCTGAGATTGTCAATGTCTTTTAGACGAGGGCTTATTTATAAATGTTAGTTGGTGTTTTATTTGTATTGCTGGCTTACCTTTTAGTTTAAGCCTAAAACATTATTTGTATACAGATCATATGTTTTTACATGTAAGGTAGATTTTATGGATCTACAAATTTACGCAATACTACTGAAAACACGGATAATTCTTCCACTATTTGTAATAACGAGACGTTAAGGTTGTTTTTTATCTCTTTAATATACCAACAATGATATGACTGGAGTTCAGATATCGTTACAATATTATTATCAGTACTAACTTAAAGGTATACAGTAATTTAATACTATGACAGCGATAGATACGAAGCGTATAAGATAGAAAGAGATAGCGACTAAATAGAACTGCAACTATTGCCTTAGTTTATCCTCAACAAAATGCTATATGTGTCTCTTTTTATTTATTGCATACCAAGAAGATCTCAACCACGAAGCGCTCCAAGGCACACAAAAACCCGGTATTATCAGCTCCATATCGATCCCCAAACATCCGTATAAAATATGATAGTTAATTTACCGAGGTATGATAGAATGACCCCGATTAAACGCGTGTGATGCCGCTTTATAAATGTGAATCATTAAGTTGAAAATTTTGAATTTGTAGTAAACTTATTTGATTTATTTCACTTGCGTGTTGCGTTTTGGTGTTAACTTTATAAATAGGATAACGGTCTGTTACTTAAATATGTTTAAGTTGACTTCGTTTCACTTGATCACGTGGTGTTCTTGATATGCTTATATTAGCCTGTATGTTTGTGTTACTGACTCCTTTAGACTCGATTTTGACCCACTTTGACAGATTTCATTCGTGAGAAATTTTGAAAGAATAGAAAAAATTTGATCACGAGGCAGGATTCGAACCTGCGTTTCTTGCCTAACCGTAGCAACGCCTTATAAAGCATTTCAATGCTATAAAACTAAAAAATAAATATTATAATAGTTAAAAAAAACTAAAAAACACGCTTTTATCATATTTTGCAAATTGAAAAATGGAATAATTTTATCAAATTAGTGTATTGTCATCGGTTTAAAGTGGGTCAAAATCGCGCCCAAAGAAGTCGGTTACAAACAAACATACAAACATACAGGTGATAAAAAGCGTGTAATTAGATTTAATTCAAACTATGTTAAGCATCGGTGAAAATCCAATAATTTAATGAGTTTATTAAATGTGTTAAAAGCATAGACTATATAAAGCTAGACTTAGGTGAAACTTAGTCACAATTAGAGCATAAAAGTCAACTTTCACATAACAAAAGGTCACTTGTCTTTGTGATTGATAATCTATTCATAGTATCTTATTTAAATGACAACACTGAATTATAAGTGCATTATAATATAGATTGGTATTACTTTCTATTTTAATACGTAATTTATTTATAAGAAGGTTCTGTTGTCGTAATTTTTTGGACATGGTATCTTTAATAATGACGGTAACTCTGTCTCTTCTTCGCACTTAACCCACTAAATCGATTTAGATGAAATTTGGTAGAGTTTTAGACCCGAAAAGGACATAGGATAGTTTTTGTCCCGGATATATTACGGGAATTAAAACTACGTGGGGGTAAAGCTAAGACTGTTTATCTCTTCCGTTCTACGTGAGCAAAGCCGCGGGCGGGAAGCTAGTGTTCAATATCACCAAAAATCCTACTAATCCTACTAATATTATAAATGCGAAAGTTTGTAAGGATGTGTGTGTTTGTTGTTGTTTCACGCAAAAACTACTTAACGTGAAATTTGGTACGTAGCCGGACAACTGGAAAAACGTATAGGCAACTTAAATAAAATAAAAATAAATAAACTTTTTATGTCGATATTCCTACGGGATACAGACTTACGCGGGTGAAACCGCAGGGCGCAGCTAGTATTGTTATAGTTTAATAAACTTCACATCAGGGACATGGAATATGTTTCAACATGAATACGAATCACGCTTGAACGGCGGAACGTATTTAGGTAAATTTTGACATACCGATGTTATTAAACATTTAAACCTTGCTTTATGTTATATAGCGATCCTTGTACCTTAACAAAAACGAAAAATAAATAGCCGAATTGGTCGAGCCGTTCTCGAGGTTTACGCTTAGCAAAACATTTGGTGATTCATATTTATTTATATAGATAATAAATATGCCGATATAATCCACCGTCTGTTTGTTGGGAAGTCTCAATCTAGATATGTCTATTTGTCTATTCTGCACTAGATGTAGTGTTTTCATAAGTAGTATAGATACGACTACACTACTATCTACAACAATCTACTGCTTAGTAGTTAATAAATAAGTTGTTATTAAGTAAGATTTAATAGCGTAACTTGAATCAGTCAGATTTTTTTGTTATGTTCAATATTTAAAAAGTTAAAAGTAGTTTCCTTTCTTTAAATAATAATTTAAGAGAGATTGTCATAAAATAACTTTAGATATGTTTAAACATAGAGATTTGAATTCGATGACTAATTTATCATTAAATGAATTGATAAAGAATTGAATGTCACTATGACATTTATCATTTCAAAAAATAGATATAAATGCCTGTATCTACACATTATATAATAACACATTCTTTTATTACTCATTGTTACCCATTAATATGTTAACAAGACGCTTATCCCGGATCTGCCCGAAACATCCAAATAGACAAACATTCACATTTATAATTAATTAAAACGCAATATGAAGCTTTCAATTAAATATTATTTCCTACAAAAAAGGCCTTCGGCCGTCCCGGGAAGGTGGGTACCACACCAGTTTCTAAGATGGAACCAGATGACCAACCAATTTCGTATCAAACACAAAAAACAATCACGTCAATTGGTTGAAAACTCCAGGAGTTATTGAATAAAAAATAAAAAATAAAACTGCCGCATTAAAACCTCCTTCAACGAACGTCGCAGTCACAGAGTATAAAAAAAAAATTTGTAGTCTGTTGTAGATGTGGCGCGAAATATTTTAAAAACTCGTTTCGTGTAACACCGGCAGTCTATTTAGGTTTTAAATGTCGAATGTTAAGAAATTTTAGAATATTGTTTCCAATTAAATTATAAATCAAAGTTTATTTATCGATACGACATCTAAGAAATATTTAATTTATTTGTATTGACAGGTAGTGGCACGCGAAAATGTTCCAATTTTAATGGTATTTTCTAGTATATAGAGCAGAAAATAAAAAAAAATCATAATTTTTTCTTCGAAGCTACCTATACTGGTATGTATACTCTTCATGTAGACTAGCCGAGTGCATACGAGTAATTCTAAAGTGAAAATGTGTAACATACAAACAAATACATACATACACTATACAAATTGTGTTTGAAATGGCTGTCCTCTGTAACTGTTATAACAAATTTCGAAAACTATATTACCCAAAGAAAGCTCAGGTTTTTCTTTTCAACCAGGAAGGCGACTGGAGTTTATTAAACAATGGAATCAGATATGACAGCTTTCTTATATTATGTTTTGTTTAACTTATGATATAATTTAAAATAACAAACATCCTACCAATCCAACTAATCCTACTAATATTATAAATGCGAAAGTTTGTAAGGACATGTGTGTTGCTCTTTCACGCAAAAACTACTGAACCGATTGCAATGAGATTTGGTACGTAGACAGCTGGACAACTGGAATAACATATAGGCAACTTTTTATGCCGATATTCCTACGGGATACCGACTTAAGACTTAATAACACATAATTTTTTCGTTAAAAAGGTATCCTATTCGGCAATGAAGACATTATCAACAATCTATGACGGGTCTATCGGGTCAAAATTAATTTTAAATTAACATATAAATTTTTGGTTAAAAAGGCATCCTATTTATCCTATTCGGCAATCAAGACATTATCAACAAACTATAATGGGTTAAAGTTAAAATTTATGTGTAAAAATAAATATAGCAAAAAAAAGAAAAAAAATACTTCGTCTCACCGTACTTTTATAATTGAATTAAGGCAAAGACAGGTAACATAACACTGCTGGCTTCTTTAATCAATACGTAACTGACCATCGGCAGCTCGTGTCTGTGTATTCATGTAGGTTTAATATTTACTTTTACGATTTGTTAGAACGCGTGAATTGTAATATGAAATAAAATAATGTATTTTAATCATTTGGATTAATGAAACTAATTAATAACATATTTAGTTTTTGTATGTATGTTTGTTAATTTTTCACACAGAATATTGGTACAACTCGGCTAGTATATACGCTCTATGCTAGAAACATGTGAAAAATACGATTTAATGATATCATCAACTTATTGTTTCATGTATTCTATACAGATTGCCTATACGCAAAGATTTAAATTCTGTTAATACTAATCAGGATAACAAGATGAACTTATGAAATTATTGTATTTTTACAAATTATTCTTGATTAAATTGTACAGAATCCGTATAAAGTGGGATCAAAATAGTTCTGGAAGAAGTGAGTTACATACATGTGAATTGTTTTGTGTTTGTTACCTCATGACTTTCGACTGGTTGAATCGATTTTGATGATTCTTTTTCCATTTTAATGCTCGCCTTCGGGACTACACGTCCCAATTTCATTTGGTTCTGGTCTACCGTGGGGTCCCAGTTTAATTTGGTCTCATTTTGACAATTTGCAAGTAGCAAGGTTTCTGTTTAATTTATCAATTGTATTATTGTTTATTTAGCTACATGTGGGTACAAAGATTTCATATCTTCCTTCCCATTATATATTTTTATCTATTTGACAAAGTCCAACAAATGAAACCACTGGTTTTCTTAAATCTTACTTCTTTCATTGTAACTCGATTCAAATTTAGTTACACGAGTATATGGGTTATCCTTTAATTATCTGTCCCATTCGTTAATATTTGTTAAATCTATTTATCCTATTTATAAACAATGTGTTGGATGAAAATTCTATTAATATTATAAAAGCGAAAGTTTGTAAGAATGAATGGATGTTTGTTAGTCTTTCACGTAAAAACTACTGAATAGGATTTTATGAATTTTAACAATAATATAGCTTATACATCAGACATAGGCTTCTATGTTTTTCAAAAATCAATCCCTGAAGGGAAAAGAGCATGAAAAATTGTATGTAAAAAATTGTATCTAAACCGCTGAACCGATTTCAATGAATATTGTCATAAATATAGTTGATGCCCCGGGGTTAAATTGTGTTTTTTTATTAAAATTTCAACGCCTAAGAGGCCCAAATTTGGGACGACAGTTTTAATGAAAATTTTTTGATAGCGAAACTAACTTCGCGGGCACAGATGGCAAAAAATTGAAACGTCCAAAATAATATTAATTCCTTTGTGTAACTCAATATATATATAACCTTTCAGTTCCTTAAATTGTATACATCACCACGTGGTACCTAAACATGAAACAAAGTTGCTCTCTGTCCCTATGTATGCTTAAATCTTTAAAACTATTCAACGATTTTGATGGGATTTTTTAATAGATAGAATGATTCAAGTGTAACGTTTATATGTATAATAACATCTATTAAACTGCTCAAAAGTGTGTGCGAAGCCGCGGGCAAAAGCTAGTACATATACTTGTCTCACGAAACTTTTTCTAAATATGAAACAGAGGTCATCGACACACTGGTGTTGTGTCGGATCAATAATTCGGTCAACATGTCAACCGCATCGGTAATATAACACCTTGCCACATGCCGTAATTGGGTCAGTTCTCTTTGTTTTCAACCAACTTCGAAAAAAGGGCAGGGTTATTTATTGTTACCTTATTATGCTTTACTTGGACAGTAGCATAAGCTTTAATCTTGAAATGAAAATAAGAAGTTAATATTGCAACCCGTTGAACTCTTTTACATGATGTAAACACAAACCTATAGAATTTAATGAGAATCCTACTAATATTATAAATGCGAAAGTTTGTAAGGATGTGTGTGTTTGTTGCTCTTTCACGCAAAAACTACTGGACCGATTGCAATGAAATGTAGTGCGTAGACAGCTGGACAACTGGAATATCATATAGGCAACTTGTTATCCCGATATTGCTACAGGATACAGACTAACGCGGATGAAACCGCGAGGCGTAGCTAGTTTTTTATATATAGAATAAAGAAATAATAATAATAATAATATAAACGATCTGTTTGAGTTTGTTAGTAAATATATTGAAATTATAAATTTGTTTAAAAACGATTTTAATAGCCCCATTGTCTATTAATAATTATCGAAGCACGTAAATCAATTATGGGATTCATTTAAATAATCACATTTCACACTAATATCATAAATGTGAAAGTTTGTTTGTTTGGATGTTTATCCGTCAATCACGTAGAAACTACAGAACGGATTTTGATGAAATTTGGTATGCTATACATACATATATGGTATAGTAACAGGGTGTGAGCTGACTTGATACGTTTTATTCCCATTTAAACGCTCCCTTTTGATAAAACAGGAATCTTGATATCCGGGCGGAGCCGGGAGGAGCGTCTAGTATGTGAATAAGTAAATAAACTGGTTTAAATTTGTTTTTGCTTCCATTAAGTAAAAAAAATCTGCTTTTAACGCTATTCTAATGGGCCACTTACATCCATACTGTCTTTTCGAATATTATCGTTTAGAAATGTATTCAACATTCTCTGTATTGGCTATGTAATAAAACAAAATGTACACTTAAAACCGTGGTTTAATCATAAGTATTTAATTTAAATCCCGTCTTAAGATATGGTAATTTAAAATATATGCTAATTAATAATATAAAAGCCACCAACTTACACCGAGTGTAACGAATAAAAAAAATTAGGTACATATAAGCCTACCACTATCAATGAAATTGCCAGATTAAAAAAGCAACTGGCCGTAAAATTGTAAAGGACGCTAATAAAAAGAATATAGATTTAAAAAAAAATTAAATTCAAAAAAGGAATTCCCAGCTGCCATCGTTACGCGGCTACATCGTGGGAGTGAGAGCGCAGTACAGTGTATCGATGCGCGTGAAAAGGACGGACGTAGGGATTATAGGCTATAGGATTATATTCTGGCATTAAACGTGTATTCGAGTTTATGTCTAATAGGTCGTTCATTTTGTTTACTGATTTAGTGGAATTTATTGGTTTCGATATTTCGAGCGTGCGGTTGGAACGATTAGTGAAGTTAAGCGTTGATAGTCAATGTCAAGATGTGGATGGGTTTATTGGGATGTTAGGAGCAGGGTTGTATTCAATATATAATTGGTGAGGTTATTGACCCCGCGTTCTGATCTGAGCACGAAACAGTCTTATGATCAATCAGAATAGGCAGGCATCAAGATAATAAGTTCACGAGTTAGTTTTTATTGTTAAGATTTGTTTTCGTTAAATTTGTCTTCACTCATAGATTTATTGTTTTTAGTTAGTTTATATGTTTAATCCTGGTGGCAAGTATATATCATAATAAATAAATAAAAAATAGAAGCAAAAACAAAATGCATTACAATTTTTGGTTAATATCTATACGAGAAACATATTTTTAGTCCTTCTTAATCGATCGAAAGTAAAAAATAAATAAATGAATGAATGAATAATGATTTTCACATTCAAATTTTCAAATTTAACTCAATTCATAATTGATTCACTGTTTTGTATTCAGTGATTTTTAATTATGTAGCTTAATCACACATATTACGATAAATATAGTTTGATGATATATATAATTTGTGGATTCGCTATTAGACATGGGGCTATATTCAATCTTCATATCTCTCATTTGTGTAGGTACACTACGCGAGTGAAGCCAGACTTCCAGCTAGTATTAACCTATTAATACGTGTCTAATAGATCCTAATTAAGGTTTAAACTACTATACACGTAAGTACATATAAACCAATCGATGCCTCGAAAAAATCAACATCAAACCTAAACTTCACTAATTAAAACAATTAACAAGCACCCAGATTTGAGCTGGCAACCCCAGGGGGGAGTTAAGCCGCTTACGAGGGCCCTGTTTTGATTATTTCGAAGGATGTCTTCTTGCCTCATAAAATATGCAGTGCTGTTGTTCGCTTGCGTCTTCGCAATGTAAATTCTACTAATGGTAGTTTTTGTTTGCCAGTGAATATGGGATGGTAGTTTGGTAGAAGCTTTTTGTTAAATTTAATATTGATGAAACTAATGAGGTTCATGCGATTGATTTTGTGGTGTATTTTTAAGTGTTGTTGTCTTAATGTAGTTTAGTTTATTAAACATTAAAGTAATTATTTTATTTATTAATTAGTTCATCAAATTTGCCTTAGTTTTAAAAATTACTTTGATGGATGACCTGATCTCATTTCTTTTTAATGTTATAAATGCTAGAGTCATTGTTAATTCCTCTTACAAGTCGGAATCGTAAGATGCTATGGTATGATGATTATTATAGTGAAATATGTATTATCAATATATTTTTCATAAAAAGTAACATACTTATTTAATTTTTAGTTTTATAGCATTGAAATGCTTTATAAATTAGAAATTTTTAAAGAATAGAAAAAATTTGATCACGAGGCAGGATTCGAACCTGCGTTTCTTGCCTAACCGTAGCAACTTGCTAAAGTAACATACTTTTTATTACAGACGCGAATAATTATTTTAATGAAATAGACACAATATGCCATATGCATAATATACCATATATAATATTATAAAAAAAAAATATCTAACTGTAAAAGGCACGGATTAAAATTATAAAAGAAATTTCTTTTGATTGTAACAAAAAAAATAATTTCAATCTGGACAGTCCTAAAATTGCGTCATTAAATCTCATTTCTTGGGCACAAGGAGACAGAAATTAATTTCATCGCTACAAAATATTACAGTGTCTTTTGTTACGTTATTCGCTTGAAATACAATTTTGTTCATCATTTTATAATGATTATGTATATGTGTGTGTCTTATAATTGGTGTTCTGTCTGATGAGAATGAATCTTTAATTTCTTCGGTAACAAGAGAAAAACAATTAAGATTGTACAGAAAGTTGGATATTTTTAGAAATTCCGACTACTTAAGCTTTTCGCGACATAGCGTCAGGGGTAACATAGTATTTCATCTGAATTATCAAATGTGGAACGGTTAACATGATGAATGAAAATGCGCCATAACGGAACTATGACTGAACTAAAGCCAACTGTCGCCATCGGGACTATTTTCTTTACGCGAAAAAAAAAAGATTAGCCGTTTACTCTTCTCTTAATTATATAACAATATCCTCAACTCTTACCTTGCGGGAACCCCACAGCTTCAAGCCCGTGGTGCGTCAGCCCGAACGGCCCCAAACCCCCCAACGGGCCAGGCCCCATCCCCATGTGATGCGCGCTCGAATGATGAGCATACGGGTTCTGGGACAACGGCGAAGGCTGCTTCAGATAATGGAAATAGTGGTGCAATGGAGTCGTGGAGTGATGCGCTTGGGGTGCCGCAGGGGCCGCTGTTGGTCCACTCGCGGAGGAGTTTGTTAAAAGCGCCATCTCTTGTCGGTGCCCGAAATTAGTCACCGTGTTGCCATGTTGCGCGTGTGCTGCATGTTTGGTAGTTTTTAATCTAATGGCTGGTGTTTGCGCACTCCCGGGATAGCATTTTGGTGGTTAACCTGAAACAAAGCAGAACGAAAGTCAAGACGAGGGTCGAATTTTAACTTAAACGAAAACTAGGTCGTTTAATTACGATTTGTTTTAGGACTTTACATTTACTAAAATGTGGATGAGGCGTAGGATCTTCTAAAATTATACTTTTTGGACGAACAGCGATGTTTAATTATAAAACGATGAAGAAGTTTAATATAACAAATTTTATGATAATTGGGTTCTAAATAAATCGTACATATGCTTAAGCAATCTAGAAGTTTTACTGTTTTGAAAATTAAAATAGATTTATTTTCACAATCTAAACATCAAAACTACTAAACCTTGATGAAAACTATAATTTATTGAATATGCGGCATATTATATTTATTACAAAATAATAGGACAATAAAAAATAAAGCCTTCATGGCTACTAGCGATGGGTCATTCATTATCAATATAAATATATGCCAAAGTGTTTTTAATGTAAATTTGTAGAAACACGCGTGTTGTTGTTATATTCTTGGATCTAACCTTTCAACATGGTTTAAGATAACACATATTTTTATATTACTAATAAGTAATGAAGTTCTAACTTAATTCTTTCCTTTAGCAGATAGATAAGTGTCGGATTATAATCAACTTAATTATTAAGTGCATTCCATTTTAATTGATAATTAATGGCATTTTTGTACTAAGCGCACTTAAATGTAATCGTATTAACGTTAAACTATTTATTTCATAATATGTAGGTTATATGAATATGTACACACATATAAACATTAAATTGTTTATGTACAGACAGTAGCTCATACATAATAGTGATCATTTACATAATATTACGTGGAATAGATAATTTTAAATTGTTATATTAATAATAATAAATTATTTATTTGTTTGAATTGTGGTAATACAGAGTTCACATGATCAACAATAATATAGTCCATACAATTCGCCAAACGATTGGCATACAAGTTTTATATCAATTTAATTTCAATATATGTACAAAAAAGCTTCATAGAATATGCATTATGATACAATTAATGAGGCAGAATATCTAAAATCAAGTACTTTTGAATGGAAATACAAAATAATTGCCGTATCGTTTTTCATTCCAACACATTCGTGTGTAAAAAGCTAAACGTTTATTTCCGCTCAGTGCCTCTTTTAATAACATCATTGCACATGCCATATGCAATCATAAATGGTGTCTATCAAGTTTTTTGTAACAATCATAAACTATTTAACAATTACCCGATGAATGGCTAATTTTCCGCGCGATTGCAACACTGAATTCAAAAGTCAAATAGAACGCCTTCGAATTTCGAATTCGTCACGACCGTTCGGGATTCGAATTGCGGAATTGTATGGATTTTTTTTTTTAATTTTTTCCTTCGCTCTAGGTACATGTTTACAGACATTTTGTCACGTTTGTTTTTTTTTATCTGTTACCTGAGTTACCTGCAATTGAGGGGCCTATGATCGCTCATGTTTTCTTTGTGTTGCAACGTATGGAAGTGATGACATGTTCGTTCAATAATATTTTTGTTATGATCAATGCAATGAGAAGGTATCTTATAATTCTTTATTCCCTTTGTAAAAATCGTCCGTCTCAATTTAAGATTCGGATATATTTGTATTATTAAATTTATTTTTACGTCACAGTTGAAAGATGAACTCTTTTGTGGGAAAACTGTATTTTCTCGTTAATTTTCGAAGGTTTTAGGTATACATACAAATCTTCCTCTTGAATCATTCATCTATTAAAAAAACTCATCAAAATCTATTACGTCATTTTAAAGAGACAGATGGAAAGCGACTATGGTTTATGCTATACAGTGATTATTAACATTCAATATTAATATGCTATGAGTAAACCGTCTTTATATTGGACTATTTCTATAAGGTTAAAGTGTAATATTTATTAACACGAATTAACAAAAGAATATTTCAAATCGTACCAGTAGTTCCTGAGATAAGTGCTTTCAAACAAACAAACTCTTCAGCTTTATATTATTAGTATAGACTAATTGAAAAAAAATTATATAGTATAATAATAGTATTATACCTATATGTTTATGTCTGCAATATAAGCAAGCAGCAGAAGGTTAACAAAAGTTGTTTTTAGGCGAATTAACGACTAATTAGTAATTACGTTAATTGAAAAGGTCGTTGAACCAAATAATATTATGTTACGTGAGAATCTAACGCAAAATGTGAACATCTTAATTTAATATTATAGATTTTGTTAAGTAGGAATAAAAGATGTACATTATGACGGTTTCTGTTTATAATATCTTAAGACCCAATCTGGATTAATATAATGTAGCAGAAAAAAGTCCTATCCTACTATCATAAATGCGAAAGTTTGTAAGTATGTGTGTGTGTTTGTAGCTCTCTCACGTAAAAACTACTGAACCGATTGCAATGAAATTTGGTATGAAGACAACTGGATAGCTGGAATAACATATAGGTAACTTTTTATCCCAATATTCCTACGGGATACGGACTAACGCGGGTAAAACCGCGGGGCGCAGCTAGTTGAATATATTTTACAAATTGCATTCTTTCTCATCAACATTGTAATTAAATTATTTATAAATTATTGTACCTACAGCTGAATTCGAGTTTTAATCAGGTCAGTGCATTCATGCGGTGATTTATTTAAATAAATCCAAATTGAATCAACATACACGTATTGAAATGGGCAAACTTACAAAATATATGCGGAATACTTTAAAACAGAACCTTAAATACATAAGGCTCATCATCAGCCCACACACGTTCCCACTGCTGGGACACAGGCCTACCATGAGGGTTCAGGCCATAATCCACCACGCTGACCAAGTGCGGGTTGGCAGATGTCACATGTCGTCCAACTTTTGGTTCTTGGACATGCCGGTTTCCTCACGATGTTTTCCTTCACCGTTTTAAGCAGTGGTGATGTTATCCACATGCGCAGATAAATTGAAAAATCAATTAATTTCCTGCACGCTCGCCCGGTCTCGAACCCCGACTTATCGATTTTTGAAGTCCGAGGTTCTCACCACTGAGCCACCACTGCTTTATATAAGGCTCGTACTAGAAATAATGGACAAGGGTTTTCACTGTCGCTTGTATCACACTTCCACGAAATCTTTAATCTGTCAACAGAAGATTACGTTGAGGTAATGGATTAGTTGTTAATTTAGTAAAATATCAACTATGGCGCACGAAATAGAGTCGATTTTTGGTTACTCGCAAAAAGGGATTTCTGCTTCAGCTGAGTTCTATCTAAAAGGCGTTCTTTGCGAGACAATTCTGCATTTTAATTTGCGGCGTTTTTGGAGTTTATGCGTCAACAGATTGTCTAAATGCATTTCGCTTGCCTTTACAAAGAAATGTGTAGAGATGGTGTTGAGTTGATTTAATTTCTCAGAACTATCCGATGCTTTAAACACTTTCTAGTTAGGGAAATGGGGAATTTTTAGGAGCATTTTTTTAGGCATTGTTCAATAGAGTTTCATTAAGAATAAGCGGCACTTGGTGAATATTTTTTGAATATATATTATAGACTTTATTGCGTAGAGAACTATATGCTAAGCAGATGGGTAGCGCAGATGAACCCGCGCACAAAAGTGAGTATTTCTATAGCTCTTGCGTTATTCTCCTATATAAGCTATATCACTATCAACTATCATTAAAATCTGTTCAGCGGTTTTTGCGTGAAAGAGCAACTTGTGCATGTTGCACAAGTGCAAAATTTATCCTCAAAAACTCTCGCACTTATATATGTGTATATTATGTTTTATTTTTTATCATTTCGCATTTGTCTAACTTCTGATATTTTGACATGCCGGTTTCCTCACGATGTTTTCCGTCACCGTTTCGAGTAGTGTGCAAAATCAGATATAGTGAAAAATCAATTTGCTTCCCTGCACGCTCGCCCGGTCTCGAACCCCCAACATTTCGATATATTCAAGTCCGAGGTCCTTACCACTGAGCCACCGCTCTGAATCGATGTGGCCAGACACAAAAACCATGTAGTAGCCCACTCATTTTCGCACTTACCACGTAAACCACACAAAAAGTTCCGAAAGCCTTTGTAATTTCGACAAATGGTTACCGAGAAATGTGGGGAAAAAATTCCGAATGCGTCGAAAAAAATCGTTATTGTGCCGGTAATGTGCGCCGAAGTGAGGAAATTTGTGACAAAGAGACCCCTATGGTCAATTATCGTTTGATATCTTTGTCAAAATATCGGCTGTGGGTAATTTATATTTGGGAGTGATATTTTGTAGCTAGCCACACTGATATTATAAATACCAGACTGTCTCTGTCTGTCTGTTATCATTATCATGTTTTTAGATTTATTATTATTTATTTCAGCTATTTGTATACTATACTTTATTGCATGTATTTAATATTATTTTTTCTTCCTCAACTATAACGGTATTTATTCAATTATTTCTACCCTCAAGTGGTGTTGGCAAAGATCAGCGTCAGGGTCCCATTGACTCTGACATTTGCTGAGCCAAGACCCTTTTTAAGAACACAGTGCACATTTGTCTCCGTCCTGCTTATTCCTCTCTATGATAATTTTTCTTTGTTAAATCGTCTTATTTTGTAATTTTCATGTATTTAATGTGTTCTTTTAATAAACTTTTTATCTATCTATCTATCTAGATAAAATTTTGTATGAAAATAGTTGAATCGAGCGAAATAAAAAAACGAGACGGCTGTACCATCCTTTTGTCAATTTCTTTAATTTCAAATCATTTTATTGTGATAAACGAACATTGTTAAGTAGACAATTTATTTACAGTTATTTTAAGTTAGGTCAACCTTCGGTATCACATAGGACTTTAGGACTTTAAAAATGTAAAATGTTCCATACACAGACAATTGAATAAAACAGTAGAGTAGTTTTGGAGGTGTTTAGCTAAAAACATATTACATACGAGAATTTTGTAAATTTCTACTGGTTATTAATGTTCATAAAACATTATAATTAAGAAATAGTCTATTAACATCAGTACACCTGTACAATTAATTTGTACAACCACATACAAAAAAATAGTGAATTGTCATTAAGAATTTTTAATTTTTTGTTAAATTTCAATTAAGCTTGAATGGAAAAGCTCGTTGTTTTAATTAAAAATGTAAAAAATTAAGATGATTTTTTTTAATACGAATGTATCAATTTATTTCATAAAAATAACAGTGAATAAAAGATTTGTCATCATTAATTTTCTTTTACTTTGGATACCTGAAGACGAAATAAAAAAAATACATTTATAGTTAATGATTACTATGTGTTAAAAAAAAACTATTTGAGTTTAGTTTTTTATCATTGTTTTCAATGGAATCTCGAATATTCTAAAATATTTAATTTTTTATGCAATTATCTACACTGATCGCCTTTCCAGGTTAGTTTGCCGACTGTTTAAATTAATTTATGTTATTGATGCGCTTGCTACATTTATATCGGGAATTACTCGCCAAGTTGAGACAAAACCAAATAATTATCATAAAACTTTATTAATTATCTAATTAATAACATTATAAATCAATATTTATTAATTAACACCTGTACATAACCTATTTTGTGCAGGATCAAAATCCCGCCAAAATCTCCCGCTCTCCGATCTGTCACGCTGACAGCAACTGTTGCCAACTGCGCAAATAGAAAACAATTACATGCGAAAAGGGCGCGAATGTTTGTTTTTCTAGCTGGCAACAATGCGTGTTTGCTCACGGTTATTATTTATGGCCATTCCGGCGTTGACAAATAGATTTCTGGCGTTATTGACACCGGGGGTGAATGGGATAGTGAAATATGTCGGGATGAAAGTTGATTACAATGATATTTATGCGAATAATTATGACTAGTTTCCATATTTCCGAGATTTTGGGATACTCTTGACTCTCTGTTAAGAGATTAAAATATCTCGTTTTTTGAAAATTAGGTTATATTTAAACATTATCTCCAATGATCATTGCATGACGTTTTAAAGCATTACTAAATCCATTGTAAAAATGGTATACAAGTACAAAAGCTATGCAGGTCGTCTAGCGACATCACTTTTCCACACTGGAATTAGTACTGGTCACAGGGAGACTGAGGGAAACTCGCGTTAAATCAAACACAACTATGTACACCCACGTTCAAAAATTTAATCCTGTCCAATATCCATCGAAACTTCATATAATTCAAACTCATCAAAAGAATTGTAACATTTCTTCTATCAACCGCTGCATGCACGTGTAACATGTATATCCGTTCCGTACAAATATTGACCGAAGCGAACAAACACACAAAAAAAATTATACAGGCATGTCCCCTGTCATCTATGAATGAACATCACATCCATTGTCTAGTCTTCCATTTTGCGTTTGGATGTCTCCATTAAAGGTTTTTTGAATGGTTATGACGTCACAGACTTGAATTATTTATAGAAGGACCTTAAGCAGAATATTTTTAAGTATATTGTATAATTATAAATAAACTAGCTGCGCTCCGCGGTTTCACCCGCGTAAGTACGGACTTACGGTACGGGATGCGGATCCCGTAGGAATATCGGAATAAAAAGTTGCCTATATGTTATTCCACTTGTCCAAAATTCATTGCAATCGGTAGAGTAGTTTTTGCGCGAAAGAGCAACAAACATACACACATCCTTACAAACTTTCATAATATTAGTAGGATAGGATAGGGATATCATTAATTTAAAAACTAAAAAAGCATGCTTCAGCGATAGAATCAACTAATTAATTTCACTTGCTCTTTCACGGAGTAACCGTAAGGAAATAATTTAATCCTGGCGATTCTGTCAAGATAATAAGATAAACTCATGAAATTATTGTATCGCCACCGATCCTTGATAAGTGTACAAGGTTTGAATTAAATCTGTCCGTTTAAAGTGAATCATAACCGAGTCTAAGAGAGACAGACGGTTACATACAAGGCGAACATAACAGGCGAAGCTTATAAAAACGTTTTAATAATTCTAGTAGCCGAATTCAAGTAAAATAATATGTCTATCTATCTATCTATCTATCTTATATATAAAATTCTCGTGGCTCAAGGTACCTTATCCCTCCGAAACGGGTGGACCGATTTAAATGAATTTTTGTGTGCATATCGGGTAGGTCTGAGAATCGACCAACATCTATATTTTAAAACCCTAAATGATAAGAATAAGGCAGAACAGCGTTTGCCGGGTCAACTAGTTTTATATAAAATAGTGTTACCGCTAACGCTTATGAAATAGACACCATTCGCTTCTTTCCTCGGTCTTCAACCATGTAATGGTTCGTAACCCTCACTGCTGCGGGCCCAGGAGTATAAAAACAATTAGCACAACCCAGGGGACCTGTAACCTGATCTCTACTTCGCGCAATGATTTATTTGTGGTGCATGTTATGGGCTGACGCGATTTTATGGACCACGACGAATTAATTTAAAATGCTATAGATGTATCGCTTTAATTTTAAACAAAAAACTTAATTGCTTTTCAATTGTTAGATCGAGACTTAATTTTTTACCACGTGGAATCATGACCATCGGTTCACTCAGTATAGTGAACAACCTTTTTTTCATGTCGGTTGAAAAGTATACATAATAATGTCTTTGGAATCGGTTTATTATATATTTTCTTCAAATTATTATTAAAATTTTGATACTTTACGGGACTCACAGTAAAAACTCAAAAGTTTTTATTAATAGATACTTGGTTACCTAGGTCCTTAATAATAAATAGTTTTTTATATAATTAAATACGAATAAAATGCCACCATTTCCGCGCAGTCTTTTGAAGTGAGTACACTTTTTTTGATATCTTAGCGTGTCCATTCAGACATTTCTTACTAAGACCAAATGAAATTGCAAATGAGAGATTTTTGTATTTATAATTAAGTCATTTATTTGTACCTTTGTATTTTTGTATTTGTATTTTGTACCATTAAAAAACAATTCGATACAAATGAGAAATTTTATAAAAAATAATAATAAACACCTTAATTTTAACAGTACCAGTACAGTCCTACTAATCCTACTAATATTATAAACGCGAAAGTTTGTAAGGATCTGTCTGTTTGTAGCTCTTTCACGCAAAAACTACTGAACCGATTGCAATGAAATTTGGTACGTAGATAGCTGGACAACTGGAATAACATATAGGCAACTTTTTATCCCGATATTGCTTACGCGGGTGAAACTGCGGGGCGCAGATAGTACAATATAGTACTGTTTTAAAGTCGCCAATCACTCGTCCTTTAAGCCGCACCCCAAGGGTACCCTAGGGAGCTCCACTAATGGCCCTGTTGGCAAACCGTGGCGGGGGCGAAGGCCTAATAGCTGCTTTATGGCTTATTTATTTGATTTTTTTACGATATATGATATTCTTCATACTTCAGGGGTACTTAGGGCGAAGATGGTTTTAGGATATCAATTGAGGAGGTCTTTTTGACTTAAAACTTTTGAATTAATCATATGATTTGAATATATTGATAACCGTTCGTACCATAAATCTATACTCATACTAGCTGCACCCGGCAAACGCTGTTCTGCCTTACTCTTATCATTTAGGGGTATGAAAAATAGATGTTGGCCGATTCTCATAGATACCGGATAAGCACAAAAAATTTCATCAAAATCTGTTAAGCCGTTTCGGAGGAATATGGCAATGAAAACTGTGACACGAGAATTTTATATATTAAGATTATAAAGCTGAGGAATTTGTTTGTTTCTTTGTTTGAACGCGTTAATCTCAGGAACGACTAGTCCGATTTGAAAATTTCTTTCAGTGTTAGATAGCCCATTTATTGAGGAACGCTACAAGGCTATAGGTATATGTACCACGGGCGAAGCCGGGGCGGACCGCTAGTAATAAATATATCAATAAAATATAGCCGTTTGACCCAGGTCATCGAAATAAATCTAGCATAGATGTTACTAGGTATAACTAACTGATGTCCGCGGCTTCTCCCGCGCAGTCAGGACTATTCCCGTGTGATAAGAGACATGATTTTAAAAAGAAATAGCCTATGTCACTTTCTGATCTTCCAAATGTCGCCCAGACATAGACACAAAAATTATATCATAAAATTGCTTCGTTGTGACGTGCAAGAAAGACAAACAAACAAACGCACTTTCGCATTTGCTATATTACTTAGGTTGCTTTCTAATAGCAAAAAAAGGTTAAAAAAAAATCGTACCTAACACGGACAAAGCCACGGACCTCAGCTAGTGCTATAATAGAATATTCACTCGTAACTATATTATTAAATACCATATAATTCCCTTATCATTCTACCCTCATTTTCTTCGGCACGTGTTCTATTGTTGCATTAAATTGAAATGGCAAATTACTTCCATAAGTAATCAAATATGGTATTCATTTCTATTTAAAGATTATTTGAATTGATGTGGGTACTTGATAAGTGATATGAATTAGTCCGTGCTAGATGCGAAAGTGATGTGTTGATTTTGATGAAACTTTGTGCCCAATGGAAAACAGAGCAACCCGTAATACGAGAAAATCTTACTAAAATTATAAATGCGTAAGTTTGTAAGGATGCGTGTGTTTGTTACTCTTTCACGCAAAAACTGCTGAACCGATTGCAATTAAATTTGGTACGTAGATAGCTGGACAACTAGAATAACATACAAGCAACTTACGCGGGTGAAAGCGCGGGGCGCAGCTAGTATTTTCATAGTTTCTTTCGTTGTTATAACTCGCGTCTGGATTAAGTGACATATTTACTTATACTAATAATACATATCTGCAGAGTTTGTTTGATCGAGCTAATCTCAGGAACTACTAGGCCGATTTCAAAAATCTCCGAGTGCTCTTGTGTATGCATGTAGATACCACGGACGAAGCCGGGTCGGACCGCTAGTTAAATATGTCTATTATTTATCTGTACTCAAACCTAAACCTTAAAAAGCTTTTTTTACTATTATAGCACACAGAATTTAACATTTAGATCCGACTTATTTCTATAAGCTATATAAGTATAGACTATAGATGAATACTTAGGTTTATAGTATCACCTAGGTATACTAGTAAGATACTTACAATCCATAGATACTGCTTCAATAACTGTCAGTATGTATTTATATAATCTGTGCTGTATTCAGTAAACTCTTATCCGTACTCTATGCTACAGATACCATAAACTATAAGAAAATTGCCATTTGTAAATATTACCTCGTTAGGTACAAAGTATAGCTTAGGGTTGCCACTTGAGACAAATCTTACAAATTGCGTTATATTTAATATTATAAATGCGAAACTTTGTAAGGATGTGTGTGTTTGTTGCTCTTTCAAACTATTAAACCGATTGCAATTAAATTTGCTACGTAGACAGCTGGACAACTGGAATAACATAAAGGCATCTTTTTATCTCGATATTCCTACGGGATATGGATATACGCGGGTGAAACCACGGGGCGCAGCCAGTATATTAATAAGTTTATAAATCTAGGTTTGTTTTGATATTAGGGAATGTTAGTACTTATAATCTATATTATATAGACTTAACATCGAGAATTACTATTCAGGGGTATAATTTTTTTTATCTATAAAAATTTTGTAATATTTAAAAGTCATAAAACTAGAAATTAAAAACTTTTCAACGGATTTTAAACGCGATTTATTCATTATATTATTAACCCGACGTTTCGAACACTTTACAGCGAGCGTCGGTCTCCCCGTGACCACGCTTTAACCAAGTTTCTTAATTTCTAAATGTATAATACTCGCGTTAAATCAATCACGAGAGTCATAAAACTAATTTTAAAATTTAAGTATTTGAATCAGGATCTGTTTAATTTATCATTTAACACAATTCTTGTCTGTTTGTCTCTTTAATTACAGTATATAGGCAACATAGCTGACCATCAAAGGATCCTTACGTAAACAAACAGAATAAAAAACGTATAAAACCTTTGCTTATATCGGATAAATAAATAAACAATAGAAGATATAACGGAAATGAACCAAGAACCTATGCAAAAAATGATTGTTTTATACAAAAGTTCGTGACGTTTACCACTTTAGGTTCTCAAATGGGACCAAATGGTAACTATTTCCTATCAAATACAAAAAGATAGGCCACAATTAGTAGAAAAACTACGGAGTTATCGAGTTTTAAAAGAAATCGAACTAAGAAACTTAGTTTTTAAATCTTTGAAATACATACATATTAAATTTAATTCGTTAAACGTGAATATACATACGTTTAAATCGGCTGGATGGATAATGATTTCAATAATTGCACGCGTATACATAAAATCGTGTATTAAATTTATGTTTTCATAATATAAATAGGCTAATAACAGTCTACGTATAGTTCAAACTCAAAAAATCAGTATTATTGGTGGACACAAATAAAAAACTTCCATCAATCAAGGAAAAACAATCTTTCCTTGTAATTATTCAATTATTTTCCAATCAAATCTTTTATTCAGGGTCATGTTAATCTATGTGTCGACAAAAACCTTCGAAATAATTTTAAATACAGTAGCACTTACGGCAGCCCTAGAAAACGCGGTAAACGGTAAACAAATCGATAAACGAGCGAGAGGCACTGCCAGAACGGGACAGCTATATGCTGGGCGTGGCCAACCCGCCCCAGCCCTGTAAGTAATACAACTTCATAAATTGTCCGCATAATACCCACATACTTGAATAGTTTGCGAAATTACAAGGTATTTATAAAAATTTAACCAATTCCAGGCTAAATATATGCTGAATGTAAAACTGAATTTGTTATTTATTGTTTTCTTTATTTGATTATCACACTACTTGCGATTCGCCCTGGCTTCGTGGTACATATATAGCCTATAGCCTTCCCCAATAAATGGGCTATCTAACGCTGAAAGAATTTTTCAAATCGGACCAGTAGTTCCTGAGATTAGTGCGATCAAAAAAACTCTTCAGCTTTATAATATTAGTATTGATATAAATATATTACAGCCAATGAATATAAAGTTACTATTTTAATCAAGTATACTGAAGAGGCGTTTTAAAGTTTATTTAATATGAAAATACATAATATCTAGCAGGTGCCAAAGTTTAGAAAATTAAAAAACATCCTTTTTTATCACTTTCCATGTAACATCCACATAAATAATTGATATCCTATTTTAGATATAACAAACATTCATAGAATTACAACAATTAAGTCGGTGTTATTACAACAAAAATAAGATTATCTATAGATACATATATTTACAAGTTTATTTGACAAACAAAACTTTCGATATAAAAAATTTTAGACTAAAAACATCAGTACAGGCAAGACTTGGGTAGTTATCGCAAATTATTCTATCAATTTCAAATCTAAATATTGAAATTCGTATGAAAGCGTATCTATAGATATTTTATCTATACATTTATACAGATAAAATAAACAATCATTAATGAAAACAGTAAAACAATTAAAATATACGTACCTTCTTTGTAATTTCTTATCAATGATAGCATACGCGTTTACCGTATTGTACTAACAAACATAAAAACTTATATAATAAGTTAATTTTACTAGGTAATTTTTATTAGTTATGACCAACGATTTTTATGAAATCAGCTGCGGCCCGCGGTTTCACCCGCAGAAGTCTGTATCCCGTAGGAATATCGGGATGAAAAGTTGCCTATTGTTATTCCAGTTGTCCAGCTATCTACGTACCAAATTTCATTGCAAACGGTTCAGTAGTTTTTGCGTGAAAGAGCAACAAACACACATCCTTACAAACTTTCGCATTTATAATATTAGTAGGATAAGTAGGAATTAGGAAAAGGAAATACTTTTTAGGACAATTTCGCGCACTCGTGTGATATATAAAATTTGGTAGGTAACTTCTACAGAGGTTATTATCAAATTGAGGCTGTGCAGTGAATTTATTAGAAGCAGTGCATAATAAATATATATATTTAAATTAATTATTGTTAACAAAGAATTATAGAGACTTTCATTTCATAGATCTAGACCAAATTTAAAGGTCCACTAGAGCGATACCAGGATAAATTCTGTCACCAAGGGGATAAAATAGAGGTTACACCCGGGGCGGGTCGCTAGTTCTTTCTAAATTTTTTCTGTGCTTATATCACGGATTACTAAATAGTTAAATAACACACAGATATACCTTTTATGGAAAGACAGATAGATTTTTTTTATGTCATAGCAGGCAACTGACCTGGTTCGCCTGGTAAGCGATCACCAACGCCCGTGAACAGAGCAGAGGTAGTGCCTCTGAGAAAGCGCTGCCCGCTATTAAGGGATAAGAGGATTGATGATGGAAATGGACTGGGAAAGGTGAGGAAAAGGATCCTCCGGCTCCCCCACTCACCGTACGAAACACAATAGCAATCTATTTCACGCCGGTTTTCTGTGGGGATGTGGTACTTGCCCGATGCGAGCTGGCCCAATTCGTACCGAAGCGTGCTCGACGCAAATGTAACGAAATGTACCTCCATTAGCAGCACACCTTTTCAATGCTCGTTTCTATTAAAACTTTTAACAGTGCTTTTACGTGACTGTATAAAAGACATTATAAATTGCAACCCACGTACGTGATATCAACAAAAACTATGTTTGTATGCGTGCGGTCTTGTAAGGTAACTTTCTAGACTTCTTTTAAAAATAGTTATTTTGTGCAAAATGGCGTGTGAAACTTCTTATATAGATAAATGAATTTTTTGTAGGTCTGCGAATGTAAGAAGATATATAGAACTATCTGCGCCCCGCGGTTTCACCCGCGTAAGTCGGTAGCCCGTAGGAATATCGGGATAAAAAGTTGCCTATACGTTATTCCATTTGTCTAAGTGTCATTTGTCTAATAAATGCGAAAGTTTGTAAGGATGTGTATGTATGTTTGTTACTCTATCACGCAAAAACTGCTGAACCGATTGCAATGAAATTTGGTATGTAAACAGCTGGACAACCGCCTGTTGTGCTCTTTATACTGCTGATTTTATTTATTTCCTGTTTGTACTCTTCTTGTAAAGGTGCACAATAAAGAGTTTATGATTGACAACTGGAATAACATATATTTTTATCCCGATATTCTTACGGGATCTGTACTTCCGCGGGTGAAGCCGCGGGGCGTAGCCAGTTAGTTTATAAATGGACAACATGGAGTAAGAATTTGATTCTTATTATTTTCGTAATTCATTTTACAATTATTTTAACACTTTGATCGGAAATTGCTGATGTAGCTGTAAAGGAAACGATTTATTCAAAGAAAATACAATATAAATTCGACAAAATAAATTACCGTTCAAGCTATTAATAGTGTGGGCAACGTTTAATTTAATTATTGGATAAATACTATGCATACAGATTGAAATTTATCTAGGTCAGTCAAAACAACATCTACGTCCTGAATATAAAATGACATCGTTATAATTAACATTTAATTCTAAGATGACATTAAATCAACATTATATCTACAGCAGTAGAACATAATATACAAGCTATAAAAAACCACAGGTTTTAAATATTTGGCGGCAATGTCAATAAATTGTCATAATTGACAGCTATAATGCTACGAAATTAAATTAAAAATAAAAACGATTTGAAATTCGAACGCGTTCTCCCGCCGGTATGCGGTGACAGCTATATTTTTTTTTTCGCCAATGCTGGCAAAGGAGAAGCGAAGCACTACAGCTAATTACTGTTATTATCCCAAACAGATCGGGTGGTTACAAGGGCGTCACGGGGTGTTACGAAACACCAGGGGGCATGGGCGTAGCATTTATTATTACTCCATACATGGCTGTATGTAACCGAACATCTGCCTGACAAAAAATTTATTGTCTATGGCCCTTTTTTGAGTTTTTTATTCTGTGCAACGTAGATAATGGCGCGTTTTTTAACAAAAGGAACAATATGTATTTCAATATATTATACGATTGTAAAAAAAATTATTTCATACCTAATTTACTACGGGTGAACGTACATAATTAAATCACACATTTTTATTATAATATAAGATTTACTTTATACCCCAAAAACTACTGAGATATAGATCCAAGAGTCAGCCTATAATTCTATTTATTACGAGAAAGTGTTTAGTTTTTAATTACATATCTAAACAGTATTTCGATCGATCTATTCAAACACAACTAAATATATCCAGCTTTAAAAACACCCCACAAAACATTATAATTAGATATTTATTTATAATTAATATATTATATTATAGATTTACTGATGTTATATACAAATTAAACTCAAGTTCGTTTCATACATACCTACTATAATATACAAGACACGCGTAACACAGTAGTATAAAAGATATGCTGACTCATAGTTTGTATCCAATTAGCCTCAAGGTTCTAAAGGAATATTAAAAGGCCGCAGTAAAAATAACTCACGCTTGACGCCGCTTTGCCGTGTATGTTACTTGTCTATTTGGAAGGAATGAATGAATGAATAAAAAATATAAGTAAATGTGGTAACTGGTAATGTGTAAAATTTTAGATTTAAATTGAAAATCATTGGCTAATTATTAATATTACGATCGGGAGATCTTAACTGTAAAATAATTATTAAAAAAAAATGTTGCCGATTTCCCTGCGCGAAAGGAGGTTATAATATGGGATCAAATGAAAACAATTTTCTAATTCTACATACCTACTAATAGTACAAGTAAACATTAGTTTTAATGTGTGAGAACTTACATAGGTTTATGTTTTGATACGTTTTTTCAATAGATTTCGATGGATTTTATATAAATACATCTTGAACTTAGGACAAAAATATAACCTAGTTTTTATCATAAACCATATGTTTATTAGAATAAATAACAAATGGGTGGAAATTTGAATGCAGATAGTTATTGAAATAAAGTGAATTGATAATAATGAGAAAGGAAGTCGTTAATGACCTTTCAGTGTAAAATGTCATTTAAATACGAAATAAAGTAAGACACTTTTAAACTGAGAAGTGGCGAAAATTCTAGAGCTTAAAATGGAATTATCATTGTTGACTACTTTAAGCGCTTTATGTGTTTTCTTTCTTTCTTTCTTTCTTTCTTGTGACAATCTTTTTATACTTTAGTTGTTAAATGTGCCGAAATGATGTCCGAAGGTTGAAAGGTGATTAAAAGGTAATACTAAAGCTATGGTGATGATACCATAAATAACCGAGATAAGTTGGTGGCACTTGAATCGCATAGATTAAAGAATATAATAAACGTACATTCTTATGGTCACATAAGATAAACGTCTATTTCCATTACGTGGATATATATTTGATATAAACCGATAAACATACTGTATCGGTTCTTGATTAGTTAATTGCAAAAGGAACTAATTAATTTTCTATTATCTCAACTTTGTTATGACAGTGCGCAGAGATAATGCAATGTGTACCCTAATCTGTGATCTGAAAGTTGATTTTTCAACGATTCCAAAATTCATGAGTCATTCAGAAATTGTGAATTTCATTAATCATATTTCATTGTCATATGGGTTTCATGAGATTTAGAGAAATTTTAATAAAGCTATATATATATGTCTGTAACATTTCACGATAACCAACCAACCACTGGACCGATTTTAATGATATTTGGTGCATAAAAAGACTAGATCTTGGGAAACATGCTACGTTTTGTCACAAAAATCCGACATGAAGGGAGATAATAAGGGATGGCTTCATGTAGATACGGTAACATCATCTGAGAATAAGTTTCACACTAGGCAAGCCGCGGACGCAGATCTATTGTAAAATATTTATTTTTAGAAATCTTGTAGATTTGCCACAGGTAAAGTATGAACTCTTTAAATAGGTTGCCAGCTTTAGAGACCTATAATAGAGTAGATAATAGTAGTCAGGGATCATGTACCTATGCAATGATGAAAGAAGTTTCGAAGTCGGTCCTGTGGTTCGTAAGATTAGCGCGTTTAAACTCTTCGTCTGTGTACTATTACTATAGATTCTAGGCTTATGTAAGTTCGTTAATTCATTAAGGCAGAATTGTTTATTCATTCAAATAGTAATATATAAGTGTTGCCAAAAACAAAAAAACACAGCTGACATTTTCATTGAAAACACAACAATTAATCATAGACTTATCAATGCTTCATATTTTTTTTTGCTTTATCACTAGTTACCCAATGCTTATCAAACAATTATCATAATTATCGAAAAATAACGGATTTCTGAACACGCATAAGTCTCTAATATTGGTAGATTATTGTATTTTATGGTATTTAGATTGGCGAGCGATTGCAATTTTTGCTTTGTATTAATGATTTTCCTTCCTTCCTGAGGGCACGGCAAGACACTTATGAGTCATATATTTCATTTTGAATATTTCTTTTATTTATCTATAATTAATTGAACGTTTTAAAGCCTTCTTTTATTTACACATGAAGGACGTTTAAATCGCCTCAGAATTAATTGACTAAACTTAATTTTTATGTCAATCAATAATCGTAAGGTATTGACTATTATTTTATTATGTAATTTGCGAAAACCTGTACGATGTACATTGATTAATTTAGTATAGATATAATTTTATAAAACTTAACTATTAAATTTTAATTGACCGCGACTTTCTAACAAACAGTTTGCACAGATCAAGCATGGCACAAAGGACACAGATTATACAAATCAAACAGACAACACAGGGGGATCTTCGCCATCGCGATTTGCCCGTAGGCCTTAATAGGCGTTATCTAGCCTCATTAGTTCGACGCACGTGTCTCATTAGTGGCCGAGTGGATGTATATTGTAGACTCTAATACCAAGATATAGAAACTATTTTGTGATTCATGATACTGGCCACTTATAAAATTGAATTAACAAGTTTTTTTTCTGTTTAGTGTAGTGGATAGTCTGTGGCTATTGCTTACCAATTTACATTCGAATCGAATTAAAAAAAAAAAAATTCGGTCATTTACAAAAAAAACATTAGATACACAAATAGTGGTCTATTGCTTTTTACTATACATATATCCTATAACTATATTAATTTTTAGATAGGGACACCATTTCGACGGTTTTTTTATACTTTTTACGAATTTTTTAATCCATATGATCGCTAAGAAAGATATACTTTTCTGTAGGCAAAAATATATGGTTTTTTTAATTGAATGGAAAGTATGCTTATTTTTATGCTGACTTATTGTAGGTAATTACTTGATCACAAACTTTATACAGATAAAATTTCATTAACAACCTACCTATTATATCTACTAGAAAGAAAAATACAAAAAATACTACTAAGTAATACATAACTATAACTTAACTAAGTTAGCGATCATATAATCAACTATTTCACATCCGTTCTCGATATATTTCAGACAGATAAAATATGAGCCGCTTCAAAGTAGCCAGTTACTTATACCCCAGTTATTTATAAGGGGTGGGGTGGCCTGGGCGTGGTGGGGCCACGCCCCTTAGGGGTGACACTCGCCCCTAACTTAAACATGAAATGCTTGGAGAATTTCAGATTTTTATCAAGATGTTATAATTTGTATGTGAGAAAGGGAATATAATTTAAGATTCCACATTTATATTAAATATAGTAGTAGCCAGTACTCTATTAATGCTTGTTACCTTTTGCCCGGGTTGCCTGGAAGAGATCACTTCTGAGTGTTAAGGCCGCCCAACAAATTGTACTCTTTCTTTTTTTACTTGTTATTAATCTATACATATACTAGCTGCACCCGGCAAACGCTGTTCTGCCTTACTCTTATCATTTAGGGGTATGAAAAATAGATGTTGGCCGATTCTCATAGATACCGGATAAGCACAAAAAATTTCATCAAAATCGGTCAAGCCGTTTCGGAGGAGTATGACAACGAAAACTGTGACACGAGAATTTTATATATTAGATTTAAGTTTCCTGTACAATTTTTTGTTAAAGAGTAATAAATAAATAAATAATTATAATCAGTAAGGATTGTTTAATCTTCACTGCATAGTATAAAACGTAGTCGCTTTCCGCCGTTTGTGTGTCTGTATGTTTCGATCTTTAAAATTACGCAACAGATTTTAATGAGACTTTTTATTTAAACACTTATTATGCTGCCAACAAAATACAAAACAAAAACAAAACTTAAACAAATAGGAAGATAGCACAGAAGGCGGCCTTATCACACTAAGCGATCTCTACCAGACAACCAACTGAAAGATAGATTTTTATTAGATAGAGTGATTCAAGAGGAAGGTTTATATGTATAATAACATCGCAAAGTAATAACGTGTGCGAAGCCGCGGGTAAATCTAGTTTAATATATAATTAAGTGATTAGTCGTATACGATACCAACCTCAAAAGAAAACAATTATCTAGAAGGTACTTAATAAAAATATATTTGTAGTGTGTTACTAGCTGTCCGCCCCGGCTTCGCCCGTGGTACATATATAGCCTATGTCACTCAGTGCAGTTGCAGCGTTCTAATGGTGAAAGAATTTTTTAAAAACCAGTCAGTAGTTTTTGAGTTTATCCATTAAAAACAAACAAACAAACAAACAAAAATTTGTGTACATAATCAGAGTTAATTTAAGAATGTTCTGGAACAGAACTACATTTGCTGGGTCAGAGAAAGATGGGAAAAGTATAAATATGAATAACTAGCTGCGCCCTGCGGTTTCACCTACGTAAGTCCGTAACCCGTAAGAATATCGGGATAAAAAGTTGCCTATGTGCTATTCCAGTTGTCCAGCTGTCTACGTACCAAATTTAATTGCAATCGGTTCAGTAGTTTTTGCGTGAAAGAGTAACAAACACACACACATCCTTAGAAACTTTCGCATTTATAATATTAGTAGGATAGTAGGAAGTAGGATAGGATTTTGATGATACTTTTTTATGTGAAAGCTGGTGCCGTGCTCTTCCGTTTAAATTTCGTCTAGTTAAGACTGTTTGAAGGTGTTTCAATATTATACAAATAATCATAAAAAAACCATAAACAATTTTCGTTCTCAAACATTTATAGACGAGGATTGTTTATCGTAATATATTTTTAATCTACAGTTAGCACTAGATATGTTATCTATGTAGGTGGCTATCGGCCTACTGGACACCACAATTTTTATCATTATTGAAATATTTATTTTTAGTGAAAACTTCTTTAGCTACTTTGATGACGTTTTGCCAGAAGAAAATCAGCCAGGTTCTCGTTACCGACATGCTAACAAGCCATGCCAAGAAATTAAATAAGAAATTAAATAATAAAAGCTTAATAAATGAATGAAGCAGTGGTGGCTCAGTAGTGAGAACCTCGGACTTCAAAATCGATAAGTCGGGGTTCGAGACCGGGCGAGCGTGCAGGAAACAAATTGATTTTTCACTTTATCTGCACATGTTGATAACATAACCACTGCTTAAAACGGTGAAGGAAAACATCGTGAGGAAACCGGCATGTCCGAGAATCAAAAGTTCGACGACATGTGACATCTGCCAACCCGCACTTGGCCAGCGTGGTGGATTATGGCCTGAACCCTCATAGGAGGCCTGTGTCCCAGCAGTGGGAACATATATGGCTGATGATGATGATGAATAAATGAATAAATTAATCACTGAATGACTGAAAGGAAGTTTAATAAATGATTGATTACTTGTTTTAACCAAAAGTGGATACCGGCGGCCTATCCTCGCCCTTCCCAATCCATTCCTTTCTCCTGTCGTCAATCCTTTCCTTTTCCTTCACCCCTTAAAGCGGGCAGCGCATTCGCTGAGGCAGTACCTCTGCTCTGTTCACGGGCGGTGGTGATCGCTTACCATCAGGCGAACCAGCTCAGTTGGTAATATCAGCACGTAATCAAATCATCCTGTTAATATTATAAATGCGAAAGTTTGTATTGATGTATGGATATTTGTTACTCTTTCACGTAAAAACTACTGAACCAATTGCCATGAAATTTGGTACGTAGACAGCTGTACAACTGGAATAACATATAGGCAACTTTTTATCCCGATATTCCTACGGGATACGGACTTACGCGGGTGAAACCGCGGGGCGCCGCTAGTGTACTTATAATTTAAATTATTTTTTTTAATCTTTACTTATTTTCATTTCTTGCGTGGTTATACATAAACAGAAAACAGTAATATATAACAATTTATGTTTTTCCATATCTTTTACTGTAACATCATTGATAACTATTTAAATTTTATTTAGATTTAATTACTTTAAGTTTTATGTGTACAATGTTGGTGTGACGTCACTATATAGTATAAAACACAGTCACTTTCCCTGTCCCTATGTATGCTTAAATCATTAACTGCGCAACGGATTTTGATAGGGTTTTTAATAGTGATTCAAGAGGTAGGTTTATATGTATTATAACATCTATTACGCTACACCGAATATAACGCGTGGGAAGCCGCGGGCAAAAGCTAATTTAATTATATTTTAAGTATTTTTATATTATAATATCATAAAGAGGTAAAGTTGACATAAATTGAAAAGATCTATAACAGAGTTCCTTTCCGGCTCATCTCTGTAGAAACTGCCTTACTGAGTCTAAATTAAGAAGTGTCTTGAGTTATTACGCGAGTATTATACATTTAGAAATGAAAGACTTTAAATAGTATTTTAAACGCGGTTTATTACGTTTCGAATGCTTTCGTAGTCGTATCGTAGTCAAACAATAAAGGGACAAATTCTACTTCTTACTTATCTTACTAATATTATAAATGCGAAAGTTTGTAAGGATGTGTGTGTGTGTTTGTTGCTCTTTCACACAAAAACTACTGAACCGATTGCAATTAAATTTGGTATGTAGACAGCTGGATAACTGGAATAACATATAGGCAACTGTATATCCCGACATTTCTACGGGATACCGACTTACGCGGATGAAACCGCGGGGCGCAGCTAGTATTAATATATTTAAGAAAATAAAATGAAACATCTATTACGTAGTAATGAGAATTTTATTCGCGTTTTACGCATCTATTAACAATACATAATATTTTTTATTGGCTATGCTTAAGAAAGCTATTTTTTTCTTATAATTATCTTATATAGATACATTGACAACGTTATATAATCAGTTACTATTATAGGATGTTAATGTTGAGTTTGCGTTAAGGTTAAATACAAAGTTAATATAAAATAATAAGTTGTAATATATGTAACGTAACATAATTTACGACTATTATAAAGTCGTAAATTGTATGTATTTACGAGGTGTTTCAAAATGACTTTTCATACAGATTCCAATCATTAGGCTATTATGGACATTAAGCGCGCGTCGGCGATTCGAATTTCGAATAGAACGTACCTACTGTATATTTTTTTTATTCTTCATGATTTTTTTATTAAGAAATAATACAGTTTCGTTTAAAAGAAGTTTGTATACTAAATATAAGAAAGGTAGAAAAAATAGAAAAAAAAGTTGAATACGGATATAGAAAAACAGATCTGTTTACGAATGTTATAAGTATTCTTTATTCAAATCGTAACGCGATTCTTATTTATGTAGTGGTGTTAATTATTTGACATTTAACACAAACAAATTTAATTTGAATGGACACAAAGATGTGTTTTGGTTTTATTGTTGTTTGTTCGGATCCAGAAACAACTGGTTTAATCTTAACATACATGTACTTATATTTGAATAAAAATAACTAAATAATCGTAGAATAACTTAATTCAACTTGTTATTTCGTATCCAATTAAACACTTACGCGTTTTATTAGTAGTATAATATAATGATATGCATTAATAAAGGTTCAGCGAAGTAATAAATCATGCGACTATATAGGCCTAGGTTAGCGAACGTGAAGCGGGTATGTAGAAAAACTTCTGGGCAGATAATATTGTCTCGTATTAATATTTATGTTTTACATTAACGTGTCTATGGTCAAAGAATACGGGTCATTGAACTGTTTTGACAACTTGTGCATGCCATAACACGAAACTCAAAGTACAATATGATTTTTTTCTTTTTTTGCGCTTTCAACACTAGTAAAACACTTACCTTCACCACCAAAATCCAAAACCAACACGTCGCACAAAATTAAAACTTATTCACTTCAAAATAAGCGATCGACCACTCACGAGCACGCCACAAATATGACGTTTCTATAAAAATTATCTTATCGCAAAAGACGCACTTATCCAAAATTTCCTAATTACACCGTCCTTGAGTGTGTTCGCCGCGAATCAAACTGTCAATTAATAACTTTTTTTTTAATTTTTTTATTTTTAATCTATGTATAAATTCGTTGTCAATACAGGCCTCAGCTGTAATGCGCGGGATACACGGTTCAAAATTTTAAATAATTGTTCTATTCTATTGCTGCGTCGACACTAGCGCGCCGCGGCTGGGGCGAGACTGCCGCGCGTCGTCGCCCCTTGCCTCTCCGCCCCACCCTTATTCCACCGCAATTTTTCAGGTAACAAGGAAAGAAGCGATAACGACTGTTTATTATCTATTTGACGACAGTTTTCTGTTACCTGAGACGAAATTAGTAGTTAAGATGTGGGTGTAAAGAGGCGTGATCGAGGTAGGTGGTCGTTTAGTTTTGCGCTTCCACAGACATCGTCGTGTCGCGTGCTGTTTTTAGAAGCAATTACTTTTATTGCTTAGAAAGTATTTTTGATACAATCGTGAAAACTGGATGGCTCCCGATAAATATTGGTTTGTTATTATTTACATTTGTAGGTTTGCGTAGACGCGTTTGTGGATCTGGCAATAAGAATTATATTTATTTATATGTTAATGTTTACATGTTCCGATATATAATTGAAATTTATGTAATGGAAATTAAATACGATAATACTTTGTAGGTACTTTACTGGAATAGATCTCGAATCTGTAAGTATAGTTTACATGAACGGTTAAAAACGTACCACTTTCGTTTTTGTAATTAATAATTATTAATTACCCGACTGAGCGGGTGAATAGAGGGTTACGAGTTACGTGTAGGTATTTATTTATTCATTTTTATTTTAACACTTTTATGACACATTATAGAAAGAAGAAGAAAAAAGAAAATATAAACAATAGTTAAAGATAATGTATATCGGGCGGCCTTATCACTTTAGAGTGATTTCTTCCAGGCAATTAGGTACATAGAGATGACTAAGTATATTTATTTACCTGCAACGGTTCGATTTTGACTTTTAAGCTAGGTAATTACTGAGCAGGCACAATTTCTGACTTTGTTAGAAGGAATTTTTGGTTTTCAGGTTCAATGTTCAATTATTTTCATTCTTCAAGGAGACTCAGGTACAAAACCTATGCGTAATGTGCCTAATCTGGACTATTAAGTTATCTCTATACCAAATTTCACGCAGATACAATATGCTGTTTACGTGTGAAAGAGTAATAAACATCCATACAACCATCCATTCTTACCAACATTTTGCGTTTATAATATTAGTTGGGTGTTTTCAGGACTTAACCTGTACAAGTGTTCAATCTATTTCTAGGTTTCTACTATGTTAGTCATCGAAGCAGCACAGAGTATCTAAGTAATTCTATTATTACATAGCACTCTTTATAATTTAACGTAATTACCAAATGACGAGCATGAAGTCTAAACTTAAAACCTGTCAAATGACAGGTGTTTTTGTCATTAATCAAGATATTATGGTTAGCAATTTATTAGCTTCGAGTAAACCGATGTATATATAGATAATAATTACTTAGATGTCTAATCGCTACTTATAAATGTGAGAATAACTTTGTTCGTCTGTCTGTCTCTTCTTCACGTATAAACCAGAGAACCTAAGAAATGCCATGACCATCCTTTCGTTTAACTTCGCGGGCGAAGCCACGCGCGGAAAGCTAGTATAGTTTATTTATAAAAACGTCCGTACTGACCAAATATTTTTCCATCATAGCCAAGAATGACATAAAAAAAGTTTTAACTACCAGATTACATTTCATCGAATGCGTGGATGGAAAAAATTCTGCGTAACTAAAAACTAAATTGTTATTAAAATGTTGATATAAATTTCTCTCACGACTACTGAGGTAAATAATAAAAAGATGCCAATGAAAAGAAAGGTATATTATTAGAACAATTGTTACCTTTATTTATAAAACAATAGCATGAATAGGTACGTACGTCGTAACAAAAGAGATTGGCGCCTAAGCCTAATGACAATTACGGTAGTGCGAACCACAGATTATATGAGCTTTTTCACTTATTTTTATTTTCACTTTTTAAGAATTTGTAAATCGCCTATTCACGGAAAGTTTTTTTTTAATCATGGCACGAGCTTTGTCAACGCCTGGTGATTGTTTACGTTGAAAATAATTATCAAATAGTTATTATATTTTCAACATATTTTTTTTATTAGCGACATATTTTATATCCAAGCGACACCGAATTTAATCAAATTTTTACTTATTAATTTATGCTTTATTGCTCTGGATAGATTGCAAATTGAGATTTAACAGCAATTATCACAAATGTCGGTCTTATCGCTAAATAGCGATTTCTTCCCGATAATCCGTTGTACTGAGACGTATTAAAATAAAGAATAGAAGTAGAGGAAGGAGGAAGAGCATAAGAGAAGGAAGAGCGTAAAACAAAGTTCGAATTGAAGGAGCTCTTCGAAGATTTAGTATTGAAGTTTGGTGAATATTAGGTTTTACCGGAAAACCTTAGGATTTATCATAGTTCGAGCTTTTAAAGTATCTTAACGACATCAGAAAAAAAAAATTATAATGTAATGTTTCTTGAAACATCAAAATTCATATTTTCCTTTATAACTTTAACGCCATATTTACATAATATTCCTTTATTTAAACACCTACGTGTGTTATAAAATTAATTCTCTGGGTACTCTAGGGTTATAACTTTCAAAGCTTAATAATTATTGGAGATGAGTTAGCAGAGATTAACGACCTCTCTGTACTTCGCTGTTTCTTAATAGCAAATAATAAAACTTATCCTATTAGTGTTTTTGCGAAATTCTGATACAAATTTATGGGTGTTAATAGATTTTTTAAGTTTTATACTAGACTAGTGGTACGCCCCGGCTTCGCCCGTGATACATATATATATATATATATATATATATATATAAGAAATATGTCAATGTAAAGCCTTTCTCAATAAATGGGCTATCTAAAACTGAAAGAATTTTTCAAAACGGAACAGTAGTTCCTGAGAGAAGCGCGTTCAAACAAACAAACTCTTCAGCTTTATAATATTATTAGTTTATATTAGGTACCTATCAACAGTTATTTTAGTTATTTTTATTTTGATTTATACATTTTTAGTTGCTATAATGATGGAATATAGCCACCTATTAATCTATAAATATCTATCTATATATAAATATTTATAGGTAGCATTACTCACACCAATTACTTACAGAAACAATAATAAAGTTACAAACGAAATTTATCATAGATTGATATCTTTAGAAATAATAATAGGAACCAACTCATAGAAAACCGTCATATTTCGAACCTTTTAAGATTTGCTAAAGCTATTCCAAACAGTAGAATTGAAGTTCTATTCTACAATTATTGTATTTCAAAAATCGAACGCCACGTCTTCGAAATTCGAAAACAGGTGTGAAATGTGGATCGATAAAACGCATCCACTTATCGTAACACCAAGCTATCGAACTAATCGACTAATAAATAAACCAGAGGCTACCGTGTGCCATTTAAAATTTCTATAACCTATAACAATCGTTGGAGATTAGAAAATTAATAAAAAACAGTTTTTACGAGCGCGCAGCGACATGTCACGTAATATAAGCAGGCTATCTAGATTTTATTACATATGATGACAAGAATTTACATTTTCTTCATAATTTATGATGATGGCAACACTTAAAAGTGACACATCGATTTTTTAAGAAAAATATTTTTATTGAATGATCGATTATTAAATTATAGACATGGAATGAGTTGCGAAATGTTAATAGGATAGAACTTCGACTGGAAGAGTTTCTTTTTTAGTAAGTAAGTTGATAACAACAAAAAAAAAAATAGTTTTAGGTACCTACCCTATATTTTTTTATAATTAATGCATGCATTGAATAGTTTGTCACTTAAACCCAAAAATAGAGTTGAACCAATTTCGAAAATTTTCATTAATTCATAAATCACCGCTCAGGACGAGGGTTTAAATTTAAATGAAAAACTCGAGACAATTTTACGCGATAAAATCCGCAGGCGGAAATATAACCATTTCTATAGATTATATAATAAGTACTAGTCTAATATTATAAATGCGAAAGTTTGTAAGGATGTGCGTGTGTTTGTTGCTCTTTCACGCAAAAATTACTGAACCGATTGCAATTAAATTTGGTACGTAGACAGCTGGACAACTGGAATAACATACAGGCAACTTTATATCCCGATATTCCTACGGGATACGGACTAACGCGGGTGAAACCGCGGGGCGCAGCTAGTTATTTATCTATAGTAACTGCTATCTACTAGAAGTGTGGATAACCTTTGGCTATAAAATTTCCTCATATTATACAGTACAGGTACCTAGGTACTCTGTTAAACTAGACTACGGTCATTCGCTACGGTCTGACATTAAAACAAACTGTAAAGGCGATCTATATGCAAAATAAATTAAGAATCTTTATGCAGAATTTAGTATTTCTGTGTTAGTGTGAATAATTTAAAAACGTAGGTATATAATCTACTTAGTATCTATTTAGTTTGGGAGTAACTAATAAAATTAAAATGACCAAGTTTGTCTGTAAAGTGTATATACATAATCAATATTTCAGTTATTTTATTGAGCAGACCAGCCTTTTTTCTAAGGTCAGACCACACCTTTGCTTGTATTTAGAACTAGCTGTGCGTCCGCGGCTTCAAGCATTTAGTTAAAAAAAAAATCACATATTAGGTACTTAGGTATGTGAAGCGTTCAAAGCAATTGGCAAGACAAGATGTAACTTGGAAGAATAATATTGTAAAACTATATGAATATTTATATGTTAATTTTTTGCATTATACCTAATTAACGTTTTTTTGTATGCAATACGCATATGACAACAACAATTGTTAGAAAGTGTCATGGCGTCCGGCTTCTTCGGTAGAACGTTCGATATTTAAAATCAAATTGGAAACCGAACGACTCGAGCGTCGTACATTTCAAAACGTGGAATCGAATTTCATTTCACGCCTGTCCAAATGACATTATTCCTAATTTCCTGCTAACTTGTTATAGGCTTTGTCACCGTGAGATAAGGTGTTAAATGCCTTGTCATAATTGTGTGTTAATACGTTTTGCAATAAGCAACGATGATGTATAATGTCGTTGGTTTTGTGGGACTAATGAAGGAGGTAAAATATGGATACGTCATTTTTACGTATGAATCAAATTAATCACGTAATTTTTCAACGTGAAATTTCAACCTTTTCTTCATTACATTGACATATTTCTTATATAAAATAATAATCAACAGGTGTCATTAAAATTAATTATTTTGCACGTTCTTAATTATGTGGATAACATTTTTATATTTAAAATCTTCGCATATTCAAGTTAATTAATGCCATTTTTATGGCGTGTTTTGTCCGAATAATATTAATATTAAGTGAGGCTACGTAGATGAATGACTATGTGTATCGTTTTATATTATTTCTATGGAAATAAAAGAGTTAAAATTTATAGACCACAAAATGGTTTCCCCGGTTTTATGATTCGCCGGTACACGCAGCTTGTGGTAATTTATACCGACTTAAAAAAGGGAGGAGTTCTCAATACAACAGTGTAAACCAATTTTGATATTTGCTTATTTGAAAGCTAGCGCTTATCATTTTGTCCTGTTTGATTCAAATCTTCTGTACCGTTCATTCATTATATATTTTTTTTTGAAATTGTATTGGAAATAATTGCATTGTATTTATTTTATATGTTAATGATATGATAGTATAAAATACATGTACTTGTAAATATAGATTCATAATTCTAATTTTTTTTCAAAGATTTGTGATGAAATCATGCGTCGGATTAAGCTTAGGTAGATTTTGTTTCCAACTAGAAATGAATGGCGATACAATGAATTTAAAATAAAATAAATATTTAACACTAGCGGTCCGCCCTGGCTTCGTCCGTGGTACATGTATAGCCTATAGCCTTCCTCAATAATGGGCTATTTACTGAAATAATTTCAAATCGGACCATTAGTTCCTGAGGTTAGAGCGTTCAAACAAACAAAATAAACTCTTCAGCTTTATAACGTTACTATAGATAACAAATTTCTGCACCCGGTTTAATGCATGCAGATAATAAGGGCTGCTGAGCTGTTCTTCCTGATTCTTCTATAACGAGGTCCTCACAACGCGTCTGTTAACACGCTTTTTTTATGTCATAGCGGGCATCTGAGCTGGTGGTTCGCCTGATGGTAAACGATCACCACCGCCCATGAACATTCGCAAAAGCTCAGACCTCTGAAAATGCGCTGCCCGGTTTTAAGGGAAAAGGGATAAGGCAAGGATTGATGAATGGAAAAAAGGAATGGACTGGGAAGGGCTAGGAGAAGGAAATAGGCCTCCGGTACACTTATGCCCGATCCACACAAATCCAATGTCCGACCAAGTGAGATATATTAAACGCATGTTTTTTTGCTTTTCAGTGCACCACGGCTTATGAATTTATGATATTTTTGTCGGCTGGTTATCTTTGAGAGCTCACACTAGCACCCGATTTTATGTCGCGCTGAGGTAGGTGTAACGTGGTATAGGACTTTTGTAATATTTATGATTTCTTATTGGGAATTTCGTCTGGATATCGGAATGTGTTTAATATAGGGTTCCATAAGAACTACTGTGATATAGGGATAGCTTGAACCAGCTTGTATGTAGGTACCAGTTTGTATAAGATATAACTACTCAATATATAATACTATATTCTTATGTAAGACACGTAACTAAATTCTTTTTTGTATTGAAATTATGTCATGTTAAGAAGATTAAGTTAAGATTCAATTGTTTAATAATATATTGTCATGTCAAATAGGTGTCAAATAGGTGATCGTTAAATTAACAACACCGTTACATTATAATATTAAGCAATTAAAATGCATCAACAAGTTTAATTTCACTGTTCTTAGATTCATATATGTATATTTTACGATCTGTGTAGTAAAGCTATAAAAATTGACCTACATTCAAGTTCAGAAACCTCATTTAATTAATAACTTTATAATTATAAATTCCAAACACGTTAGTAAACTATGATTCCGGCAAAGCCGAAATAGCGACAAAAACCCGGCCATAAATATCAACAAGGTCAAATATGACACTAGTCATTTTAATATCGCTTCGTAGGTATACATTGCTGTTTCTGAACCAGAGTTAACATTTAATGGCTATTATGAGCAAGCAATGCATTCATAATGTTAAGGTTGCATTAATATAAATGCCGAAGTTCAATATTGGAATCCCGTCGCCCGGAAACGAATAAAAAACGCGGCAAAACTTTCAAACTTCGAACTCAATGGGACGTCATTTTTTACGCCCGTTAGGGTTGTCGCAGTGAAAAATGATATAATTTATATCGGTACGGCGCGGCTGGTAGCGGCTACCCGTTTTGTGTGCGCGTGATAAAATATAAATAAAAATACAATTTTTATAATATTTTTTCTTCTTCATCTTCACTAATTTAAAATGTTTCGTTATCAACGCGCGGCGCGCTCTGACAAAAGAAATAGGGATGTGCGCTTCGGTGTCTTGTAATAGTCGATGTCGATATCGCTATTTAATTTTTACTGAATTGAATACTATGATAGACCTTATAATTAAAGCTGTGACTATGAAAGATGTACAAAAGAGGACTTATTTTATGAGCCATTTATTAAACAAAATAAACTCTTATTTTAAAACATAATAGTGGCTTAACAAACTCGGAGGCTAGCCATGACTATTTATAGTGAATTGTATAAAAAACCTTGCAAAGATTGTACCTGCTACCTTAAAGCATTCGTAATATTAAATCACAATGACATCCGAAAAAAAAATTTATCGACGTCGCATATGACAAAAGCGCGTAACTAATTCACCCACACAAGGAACGATTCCCACACACAAATCAAAGCACGCGCTCGTATGAGCACAAATGAAATATTCAAATTTGGAAGCTGATTCCGTTTATGGCTACTTAATTTGGGTGATTCGATTTGAATATTTAAAAAGCGACGCGTATAAAAACAGCCAGGAACATTCCTATAGATGTGAGTCGTGCATTATGGTGTGACTAAATAAAAAAAAAATGAAATGATGTTGTAGATGGAGAAAAAAAACCCGGTCTTTGTAAATTAGAAGGTTGAAACGGAAATATGAGAGTAGCGTTCAAATTCAGGCATTTATAACTTATAAGGCAATAATTCAAAAGGCAAACGTAGGCAATTTTTAAGAAACAAAAACCATTGTAGGTATTTAAATGGTTGGGTATATATTGTTCTTATTGTTATTTCAATTTCATTAAATACAACAAATATTACTAGAAAAATAAATCGGAAATAATCGTTCATGTCAAATAATAAATCTGTATGATATGTGATCAACTTGCTCATGGGTACAAAAGCGTGTTATGGCCTAGGATGCAATATTAAAAGTATTTGAAATATCCCAAAATAAAAGATGTCCAAAAGTGTTCGTAAAATCTTCTTTTTTGTATAAAGTTTTTTTTCCAACACCTATCCATTAATAATTTTATTAATTATGCATATAATTACCCTGCTCAATGATCCAACGGTTAATTAATTGAAGCTAATTTAAAACTCTGAAATACCCAGTAGTACTAGCATATGAAAATCAGATTACACGGAAGTGAACTTAAAGGTAAGATTATTTCAATAACAATATTATTATTAATGGGACAGTTTACCTGTTTGTGGTGGTCAACGAAATAACTGAACTGATTATAGTGAATTGACAAGATAATGTAACGGTAGTAGGTATAGCATTATATTATCTGTGGTTAACTTAATGGACAAATCTTTTGTAGTAATACATATATTCTACAGAAATAACGTTGTCTTTTATTGTTTGCAAAAACAAATTTTAAATAAGTAAAAAATTTATGTTAATTCACAAATATGTAGGTGAATAGTTGAAAAATGTATTCATTTCACGGAATTATGTAATTAAAATATACTTAATCAAAACATTAAAAACAAGAGGAGAATTATGTGATTAAAATATAAAAAAAAAAAATTAAAATACAATCAAAACATTCAAAGTTTATTTTAGTAGATTAAATTTATATTATAAATATGTACACGAAATCTCAAACTAATATTTTTTAACGTAATGGCATGTAACAACAGCTGAAATTAAACAAAACACTTATATATTTTTTTGCTAATAAAGTTAAAATCAATCGTTGTAAAAATCAACAACAATATGAAGCATATTATTATATTACCTATTAAGCTAACATAAGTTACTTATAAGTGTAGAAAAATCACAATCGAATTCTACTGGGTGCATAAATTTTTTTCATTTATCCGCTATTCCTTTGCTTGACGACCGCCAGCACAATCAGCCGACCGCGCCGACGGACGCTGCGCGAATGAGCAAAAAAGCGAGACACTCATCTGGCAAGCAACATTGGGTGGAGCGCGCACGACCCGCCTCTACAACCGAGAAACACCATTGGCTCATTTAAAAATCGATTCCATTTTATAAATATGTAACCATTTTCCATCCGCACGAAACTGAGCGTTGTACAACCCTAGCGCTTACCGCCAAAACGGGCCTTAACAACATGGCGGACGGCAGATATTCCCGCGCTGTCATTCGAAAATGTAACCTTACTTTTTTGAGCAGTCAATTGTTTTAACGACATGTCTAGTCTTTTGTTTTATTTAAAGGAGAATCGGTCTGGAGATGTTTTTTCTGTAGTCGAGATATGCTGCAGGAAATAAATAGAAACGTGGGTGAAATTGAAGTTGTAATAAATAATGGTGTAGTTATGATTTATTTTATGAGAGATGGCGGTGGATACCGGTCCTGTGCCTCAATAACAGATTCTCGTGTTGTTCACAGTTCAATTCGCTGTATTATTGTTTCATGGATTTATAAAGTATCTATTCTTTATAGGTATACTCTATACTGTATTATAAATGATACCTAATTATTAACAATTATGGCATCTTGTATTACCATATCACGATAAATTCGAGATAAAACAAATTGTCTAGTTGGAAACCTGTCATACTGCTTATTTAGTAAGAGTTCAGGACGCAAAGGGTAAAACGGGACCCCACTAAGACTTCGCTGTCCGTCCGTCTGTACCAGTTATGTATGTCATGCCCGTGATAGACATTTAAATTTTCTGAGATCAACAAACACAATTAAAAATCGAGGTTAAGCAACAGTCGGCACGGTCATAAAAGGGATGGGTTTCAAATAAATAAAAAAAAGTATTATTATATTATCGTATCTCCTAGGGGCCCTGGGTTCGATTCCCGGTGGGGACTAAGAAAATTTGCTCGGTCTAGCAGAACACAGAAGTTTGACCTACTTGTCTGTTATTAAAAAAAAAAACGATCAGTGAAACAGCTGACTGATACTTAATGCATCTGCCCCATACCTGCCATAATAGTTATGTACCTACACTGAAGTATTTATTTTTAATTTTGCTCTTAGTTCATATATCTATTCATTCATCTAATTATTTCCGATGGCAACACACATTAATGCTCAGTAGAACTTATAAGGCTTGAGCTGTAATAATGTGCGAAAAGGTCACAACAAGGTCGGAGCTTCAGCAAATAAGTATTGTATCTACCTACCTATGTTTTATATTTAATGTATTTATTTTTTTTTCCAAGAACGACGAAGGTTCTAGAATCTATGTTTATTTTTAGATACAATTGCACATTCTTGACCCGGTAACGTAAGTAATCTGCCGCGTTTTTGTGTTCTATTTATTTTTAATTCCAATGACATTCGAATTTTAAAAAAAGGTAAAGTTCTACAGACTTTCAAATTACCTGCTACATTAGTTAACAACCAGGCAGCCCTAGATTATCTACCATAGACAATTAAACATTTTTTTTTTGTTTGTTTCGATACCATAATGATGGTGGTGCATCGTGAAGGATAAAAATAAGTACACAAATCACATACAAATAAATAAATTCTAAATTTACAAGTACAAAATTTACATAATTACACAATTTACAATACACTTATTAAATTTTATACCTTTACCTACTATTTGCACCATAAAATACCCTTAAAAATATTGTAATCTCAATGCCTGCAAATTTAAACAATTGAACCAAGTTACAAATCCGTCCATTTAATTAAATTCACGCTTCGAGCAAAACATTTAATTTTTGTAATGGCAACGACCAGAGGATTATAATTATTATTTCAGATTTTTTGTGCGAAAGCTGCATTGGACTACAGTTTTATTTAAGTGACAACGATTCAAAGAAAACTCTTGAATTGATTGTATTTTTTATATTTGTTACGTACCTCAATCCAAATTAATTAGTGAACGATATTAAGAATATTTCCATAAATTATTACCACTTTGTTACCCTCTCTCAGATTATGTAATTTCTGTACTAATTTAGTACAAGGGTGCAGGGTTTGTTCCTTGAACGCGCTATCTCAGGAACTATTGAACCACGTAAATTCTTCCACCATTCGATATGCACGTGATCCTTGAGTGTTATAGTGTTATATGTGTCTAGAACGAAGCCGGGGCGGACCTGTTGTTAAATATTAATCTGCTATTTTATTCTAAACTGGTGTATGTGTGTGTCTCACGAGGCATGAGCAACACTTATTAATTTAAACATACGATTTTCCTATTATGAAATATCATATATGACTATGTAAGTACTTATCAAATTGAATTGTATTATCTGTACCTACAACTGAATATTATAGTGTAGACTTTCGTATAATTGTAAGCTAAAACATGAGCATTATATATTAATTCATCATTAAAACAAAATTTAACATTTCATTACAAACTAATTACTACCCCTGACCTAAACATTTATTATAATCTATATAAAATATTTATAACCTATTTCAAATTCCCGCCAATTTGCACCGCAGGGTTACCAGTAATGAATATTTGCTAATATAAAGTTACCTCAACATGTGGCGAGATTGCGAAACCTCTAGAGTATTTTACGCTCGACTATTAGGGGAGCGGAGATAATATCCGAATGTAATTTAAATTCGAATTTCGAACTCTATACCATAGCGTATAGATGCGGGTGAAATTTTTGCGCGGGAAAATGAATTGTTGGCGCAAAAATCTATTTTGGCTAAATCACGACATGATGTCGTCAATGAACGGTTTATTCGCTTTTATATCTTTTAAGATCTATTTATTCTATGGTGCTTTTAAAATAATTGAAATTATATTACCGAGTACAATATTTATAACAGTTAATTTGTTTTGAGATGGTTTTTATGGAAAAAAATACTGATATTTGGACAGTGGTCGCACTTAACTGCCAAATAGGCAGTGATTATAAAAAAAGTGATATATATATTTTAGAATAAAGATATTATAATATATATACTAGCTGCGCCCCGTGGTTTCGCCCGCGAAAGTCCGTATCCCATAGGAATATCGGGATAAAAGGTTGCCTATATATGTTATTCCAATTGTCCAGCTGTCTACGTACTAAATTTCATTGCAATCGGTTTAGCAGTTTTTGCGTGAAAGAGCAACAAACACACACACACATCCTTTCAAACTTTCGCATTTATAATATTAATAGGATGTAATAAATAATCAATTAAAGAAACGTAAACAACTCACAATTTAAGATTTCTTACTACTATACACAAATTACCTATAAGCAAAAACACCATCAAAATCGGTGCAGCGATACCGACGCTACGCAAACAAACCCATTCACAGCAACAATTCTTAACATGTTAAATCGCCCGGCGTCGCACAAAGCGCTTCCGTTCCATTGTGGGAAGGGAATAAATAATATTACGACTCACTACCTTAATGAACCTATGTGTTCAACCTTTGGATCATTCATCATCAGCCCATATATGTTTCCACTGCTGGGACACGTTGCTACGGTTTGGCAAAAAGACGCGGTTTCGAATCCGGCCTCGTGATCAAATTTTTTCTATTCTTTCAAAATTTCTCATTAAAATACTATTATTTATAAAATACATGTTTTGCCTGCGAATTTGCCTGCCTAAACGACATTATAAAGAGGAGTGCTTTGCTGTGAAAAGTATTCTGATCGACTTTTAACCGACATTCCCAAAAACTTGATGACGTTTTAAGTCGACGGTTATGTTTTTTTTGGTTAAGACATTTGAGGTACATTGACAAACGATTAAAAAAACGGATAAAACTATTATCCTTCGTCTAATGTACAGACTATTTTTAAATTCATTTCTATTTAAATGATCGGTTAAAATCGCTGAAACCTTGATAACATATTCTAAGCCTTATCCCTAGTAATAAATAAAAATACAAATGTTCATTACAAAAAAAAAATGTGATAAAATATACAATAGAAAGTAAAAAGGTTGCCGACCTCAGCCCAAGGCTATAGATAATAAATTAAACATCCTTTCAGCTACCGTGCGCTCCGCAGGCTTAATCAAAAAGATTTATTGCGAACCTTAAAAAATATATAAATTACAGCAATTTGTTAAAATTAAATAAAAAAACCGGTTTTTTTCCCGATATAATGTGAACAGTTTGTGTACGCCGGTAGCCGATGACGCCATAATCTAGATTTAAATTAATTTTGTTTATAGGTTATGTAAATTTCGTAGTTTTGATGGACACGTCATAAAATTAAGGTATGCAAGTATTCGTTGCATCGATTTTATTTGTTATTTAATTGGGGCCCAACCAGGGCTGCATTCGAACGTTAATAGTGTTTTCAACCGACTTGAAAAAAATGAGGTTTAATTGTAGGAGGAGTGAGTCGACTGTATTTTTTGTGTTTGTGGGTGTTTCGATCACTGTGATACATTATTTATTTATTCTTTATAGTACTTACATATCACCGAAAGAAAAACAATAAATTGTCATTGTAAAAAAAGACCACGCCGGCACATATGCACTAAAAGGCGGCTTTATTGCTCAAGAGCAATCTCTTCCAGGCAACCTTTTTGTAAAGGTATGTTACATTAATTGCATTACATTTTTTATTTGAAAGCTGACGCCTGCCATGCCCCATTTAAATTTGGTACAGTTCTGACAATTTGAAGGCAGCTCTTTTTTATTAAAAAATATTTATTGATTTATCTTAATTTTGACTAAACCATTAATTAATATTCTTCCGGCTAAGTATATCTATGAATATATACTCTATAAACATAAAGCAAAAGAGTTGTTAGTTTGTTTAAACGCGCTAATCTCGGTAACCAACTCTGTATAATTTTAATTTTATGTAAGTAGTATGTAATATATATTTGTTTCAGTCATTTATGTATTTATTTTATTTTATTATTTTTTTTTTGGATATATGTATTTTATCATATATTTATAGTATTACTAGCTGCGCCCCGCGGTTTCACCCGCGTAAGTCCGTATCCCGTAGGAATATCGGGATAAAAAATAGATGTTGGCCGATTCTCAGACCTACCCAATATGCTTACCAAATTTCAGAGGAATCGGTCAAGCCGTTTCGGAGGAGTATGGCAACGAAAACTGTGACACGAGAATTTTATATATTAGATATGTGTATATTATATATTATATTGAATTCAAATTGTATGTTAATATTCTTTTGTATGGTATATTACTTATATTTGTGTGTGTGTAATTATAGTATCATCCTTTATATGTTTCACTGGTTTTACTTCTTACCTACCTCCCTTTAAGTATTTTTGTTTTTCACTTGTTCAGTTGGTTGCCTGGAAGAGATAAGGCCGCCTTCTGTGCTGTATGTTTTAGCGTAAGTTTTGTTGTATTTGTTTCTGCTGCGTTGACAGCACAATAAAGTGTTTAAAATAAAATAAAATAAATAACCACTGACCGTTTACAAAAATTCTTTCACCGATGGATATGCGAGCGAAACCGGGCGGATTGCTAATAACATATATTGATTATTTCACACTTTATTGTATTAAGTATTTAAAATAAATAGTATTTAAGAGAAACCACATATAAATATCAAACTTTATTTATTCCACGCTTCTTTACACATGCCTCTCCTTCACTACGTGAAGAAAATCTCTGGAAGAAATAAATAAACCTATTACAATATAATTTATTTCATGTAAGACCATTTATGGATATTTCCTATATTCGTACTTGCTTGACTCGCGCAAACGCTGTTATGCCCTTCATCAAAATTTCAAAAATACTTATCGGCCGATCCTCAGACCTACCCCATATGCACACAAAATTTCTTATATATCGGTACAGCCGTTTCGGAGGAGTATGAGAACGAACATTTGGACACGTGAATTTTATATATCAGATATACGCTACGCTTCCCTTTTTTCTTTGAATACGTGATACAAAAATAATAAATGCATATTGTAATGTAAGAAATTATAAAGTACTTTATTTAAAAGCCATTTAACGCTTTTGGTGGCAATTTTCATTAATATGATCATCCTTTGATCTCATCATCATCAGCCCATATATCATCAGCTCCTGGGACAGGGGCTCCTGAGAGGTCACAGGCCTTAATCCACCAGGGTCGCTGATGAATTTTAACCAGCTCCCGTGGCCCCTTCACCCAAGTGGCTCGACGGAACACAGTGGGGTTTTGGTCGGTAAGAATCCGACATAACCCACGGCTCCATCCCCGGGGGCTGTGGGTATCTATGCAAGATTTCCGCACTATAAAAAAGGCCTTAATCCACTATTCTGACCAAGTGCGGGTTGGCAGATCTAAACAGAGCATACTGCTTAGTACTTTTACTGAATGCACTAACCTAACAATCATCGGCAAGTCCGGGGCCTCGCACAGATTGTTGTGGCCCCTATCGAACACGTGGAACTGCACCGGGGCCCCGCCGTGCGCACGCGATCGCGCCAGACATTCGTGCAGCTGAATTATACCCGCCGTGACAATATAATGTCATGAATCATGTATGTCAATTGAATGTGGAGTAGATAAGTTTACATTTTTAAATATATTTACATCTTACATTATCTTACATCCCTTAGGCACATGAAACCGAAAGAGTAGAAGAAATTCGATTACTGTGGCAGGATCACGGGTGGCCGAGAGGCTAGGCGTTGCTACGGTTAGGCAAGAAACTCAGGTTCGAATCCTGCCTCGTGATCAAATTTTTTCTATCTCTTTCAAAATTTCTAATTTATAAAGTATTTCAATGCTATAAAACTTAAAATTAAAATATATTTACATCGTTAGCTTTGCTCACGGGAAAGTAACTCTATATGTTTGTCTGCTTGTCTCTACGCCTGTGTGTTGTCTTTACGCCTTAACCATTCTATCGATTTGGATGTAAATTCGTACTTATATAAGTTTGGGACCGAAGAAAGGATACAGACAGTTGTAACCCTGTTTTATTTTCGTCCCGGAAATCCCACAGGGACAGGAGCTCTGTGGGGAAAACTGTATCTTTTCCTAGACTACGCGGGCGAAGCCGCGGGCAGGAGGCTAGTGTGGTATATAATATATATAGCTGTGTGTATGCAATACAGAGAGGTACTTGTTTCTATAATCAACGTATTTTTAATAAACATTCTACCTGACTTGTATGATACTGCCATAATTAGAAAGGATATATAATTTTGAAACTACGAAAACTAGCATTCCGCCCTGGTTTACCCGCTCATAACTCCCATTACCTCGTGGTACCTCGATCTTCGGGAAGAAAACTATCATGTTTCAAATTTCACGTTATTCGTCTTAATCATTTAGGCTTATATTATATATATTCAGTTAACAAACACAAATTGAATTAATAACCTCGTAATTTTAAGTCTAGAAATTAAAGACTAACGGATTTTGAACGCAATTTTTCCATTATAATTCGCCGTTTCATTAATTCATTGCATTCTTTGAAATCGCCAATAAAACATCCGTCACCTTGACAGCCAGCTCGTACGGCACTATCCTGTCTCCCCTCGAATGCAGCATGAGAATGGGCAGACCGGGCACCCTCGCCAGATACTCGTCAGTTGTGAATGAGAACTCATCGGAGCTGCTGAAGGGTTTTATGAAGGAACGCTTGTAGTATGGCAGCCAGGATACTAGCTACGACATAAAGAGACTTTAATTTTATCATTATCAATCGTATTAACACCACATCCATTAATTACGTCACACGAACTTTGGGTTATTTAATGCCTCCCCCCACTTGTCACAGGTTGTCACAAATAAAGTAGCCCCCCTGATGTGACGTCACACATTTTAAATTTTGAGCAGTTATTTTAAAAAAGCAATTTTAAATGTCGAATCGTCACTACATAGAATAAAACAAAATCACTTTATTTGTCACTATGTATGCTTAAATCTTTACAACTACGCATCGGATTTTGATAGGGTTTTTTAATAGATAGAGTGATTCAAGAGGAAGGTTTATATGAATAATAACATCTATTAAACTACTCCGAATATAACGCGTGAGAAGCCCCGGGTAAAAGCTAGTACTACATACTATAAATCTTTACATGTGACGTCACAAAGGTTGATTGTATGTACTTCAATAGACTATGTGCCCAGATTTAACAGATTAAGTAATAAATCATACAAATTCAAAATTGACAAAGATAACAATAAACTAGAAAATAATAGTCGCGTGAGCTAGACGCTAGGTTATTACAACCTTACCTTTGAGAATGGATGTTTCTCAATCTCTTCCAGTAGATTATTGAATGGTGCCTCAAGGACCAGCGCGTCTGGAGCCGGCAGGCACTTGTGTTGATAACTGCAGCAGAGCTCTTCGATATTGGCCACCAAATTTGACGCTATCGCTGTACCTGTGCCATTCCGTATAGCATAATAAGAGTAGAAAGAGCTGGGGTGACTTAATCGTTAGGTCTTTGGACTTAAAGCGAAAAGTCGGGGGTTTGTGACCGGTCAAGCGTGGAAGAAATAAATTTGATGTTTCATGATCCATATCACCACTGCTCCAAGCGGTGAAGGAACACATCGTGAGGAAACCGGCATTACGAAATCGTGGGTTAAAATTGAGTCGATTACATACAGGTGAAGATACATGCATGAATTACTTACTAAAAATAATATGTTTATTGGACCAATGCTATCTGCACTGTTGTGGTCCTATTGTAATGTGGCGTTGAATATTTTAAAAAACATAAACATATATAATAGAATGCAAACCAATTGGAAAACAAAGATATATAAAACAAATATAAACTTACGATCGATCTAGGGTCGGGAAGCGGAAGAGGTTGTAGGCTGAAAATTCTACTATATTTCTTTGTATATTTCAAAAGCTATATGAACTGGTCTAGGTAAACCACATATTATATTAAACCGTCACGTAGTGTTAGCTGGATAAATAGTATTAAATTAGAAGCTACTACATAGAATGTGATTGCTTTCGTGAATAAAACTTATCGTATGAAAAAATTTTATGTTATAGCCTTCGTACATAAAACTTATTATGAGAAAAAATTTGTGTACACATAAAAAGTTTTACCCAAAGAGTGTCCCCACAGCACCACCGTCGGCCGTTTACCCTTACCAACCACGTCCATGAGCCAAGCGTACACCTTCAGAGCGTCTTCCACTACACCCCTCTCCGTTGGTCGGATACGCGTCGAATCACCATAACCTAGAAGCATTGAGGACAGCCTGATGATATTCATGCTCATAACATCCCGTTTCCTTTTCCTCACCCTTCCCAATCCAATCCTTCATTGCAGTCGTCAACCCTCTTCCCTTAAAAGCGGGCAGTGCATTTATAAAGGCACGATCGCTTACCATCAGGCGAACCACCAGCTCAGTTGCCCGCTTATGGCATAAAATAAAATAATCCGCAGCAAAACTCTGCCTACGCGTGCAAATAGGGAGAGTTTATTTATGAATTATGGACTTTGAACATTAGAGTCAAGAGATAAAGTCCTAATTTCAATTTTGTTACGTTATTTGGACATTATTTGACAAAATTTAACTATCTAATCGTGTTTTATGTTGTAGATAGTTTAATTGAGATTATATTCTGATTTCTGATATTGATTACATAAGAATACATATATGTAAATTCGTTCTTCGTTATTACGAATGGTTTTCGAATAAAATCTTAACTTTTAGACTTTTAGGACATATTTTTAAACTAAATAATTTTCTAGTAAATATTACTTATTATTGCTTTTCCATTGGCCACAACTTTTAACATTTCCTTATGATGATGTCATCACAAAGTTCGTTAACACCAAGACAAGTAATATATAGAGGGCATTTAGAATGCAATTCAAAAATTCACCGGTTAAATAAGGTGTTGTTAAGAAAAAATATCCGGATAAAAAAAAAAACACGATAAACAATCTGTTTACTCCCTCACCTCGGTAGTCAAACGTGATGACGTGTAAGTTCAGATCTTGGAACACTTTGTACATTTGCAGGCGATGCGGTGACCCTCGGTGGTTTGAATTGCCTGTGCGATCAGTACCGTTTAGTTAATACTAGCTGCGCCCCGCGGTTTCACCCGCGTAAGTCCATATCCCGTAGGAATATCGGGATCGAAAGTTGCCTATGTGTTATTCCAGTTGTGCAGCTGTCTACGTACCAAATTTCATTGCAATCGGTTCAGTAGTTTTTGCGTGAAAGAGCAACAAACACACACACATCCTTACAAACTTTCACATTTATAATATTAGTAGGAAGTAGGATTATTTGAATTATTATCTACACTATGTAAATACCTCTTGATGAAACTCTACTTAAAGTTTTTATGTCATCGTCGGCAATAGAGCTGGTGGGTCGCCTGTTGGTAAGCGCTACCACCACCCATGAACATTAGGAGAGGTGTAAGGTCGGTTGCAGACCTTACGCCTCTACAAATGGATTGCCGTCTTCAAATTGGAAAGGGATTAAGGAAGGATTGTCAAGAGGAATTAAGTAAATGAATGGGAAGGGTAAGGAAAAGGATATGAGCCTCCGGCCGACGAAACACAACAAAAAAATGTGAAAAAGCGAATAAGTGAAATGCCACTTTTAAATCTAAAACGTTTAGTGTCCAAACCTCACCATGACAATATAGTATGATAGTGTTCTGTGTGCTCTCTAATTCGTGATGGAGCCGGTCGCACAGTGTCGACTCGCTGGTGGTGCTGAGCAATTTTCGCAGTACTTCACACGGCACTAAGTGCCAGATTCCTGTGGCAGACCGTTACGGTGTGAGTGCAAAATATGGTTTCGTTTATGAAGGTTTATTTGTAAGAAGGTAAATTTTTCAGTTCTTTTTTGGTTTAGAAATATGCTATAATTAATAAATACTAATAGGTAACACATAAAGATGAAGAGTTTGTTCGTTTGAACGCGCTTTTCTTAGGAACCGACTAATAGACTGATTTATTTGGACTTCGGATGCGTACGTGATCCCTGAATGCAACAAGCTATTAATATATGTATTTTTATTTATTTCGAATACACAAGCACATGTAAAAGAGAAAAACAATCAGGTAACACTTAAATAGATCAAAACTAAGAATAATAGACGATCTTACAGCTTAAAAGCGATTACTTCCAGACAACCATTAGTACAATAGATGATAATATATTACATTATAAGTACTGCAATAATACATAAAAATACAAATATTAACAGTAATAAAAAAGTAAGAAGATTTTAATAGACGTACTCATAGTAAAATATGCTCTGAACCTTACCTATTTTAATGGGACAATTATCGACCTTCGAGTCAAATTCGATGCTAAAGTTTCTACCGCCCATTACATTACAGCTGGCTGGATTGTCAAAGTCCAAGTTTTTGGGGTAATTTACTGTAATATAAGGAAATTTTAAAAGAAAAGTTTCACTTATAATATAAACTTTATGAATTTAAAAGAAAAAAAAAAAAACGAAAAGTTTGTTGGTAGTTTTTAGTGTTAGTAACAATAGTTGCAAACCAGACAAAATATTTATTAACCATAACTGTGACGAAACGTAATTGCTATTTTTTAACAACAGGCGCGTAATTTTTCTATGTAACACATTCCTAATCTAATTTATTTATACTAGCCGTCCGCCCCGGTTTCGCCCGTGGTACATGTACTTGTCACTCAGTGAAGTTACAGCTTTCTAATGGTGAAAGAATTTTGGAAATCAGTCCATTAGTTTTAGAGTTTATCCGTTACAAACAAACAAACAAAAATACAAATTCTTCCTCTTTATAATATTAGTGTAGATTAGTGTAGACATATTATTTCACGCCAATCTTCTTTAGACTGCTTTTAAACCCTTTGTAAGGATGTGTGTGTGTTTGTTGCTTTTTCACGCAAAAACAACTGAACCGATTGCAATGAAATTTGGTACGTAGATAGCTGGACAACTGGAATAACATATAGGCAACTTTTCCTGAGATACGGACTTACGCGGGTGAAACCACGGGCGCAGGTAGTTTAAACACAAACAAAAATTCCTTCGTAAATTATCGTGTTCTTTGTTGCGTAGAAAACTACGACTTTTTTTTTATTTATTTCATGATAGGGAAGCGCTTGACCACCAAACGACGATTGTTATCTAGATAGTTCTTAGTTAATGTTTGGTAGAATTTAATACGGACGTAGGTAGATGATATTCAGGATTAATTATATCTACTAATCCTTAAATAATTATAATTTTAAATTGTTTTCATAATAATTCTTAATCTCTATTTTGTTTTTCATTATTTATTTTTGTTTTATTTATTTTTATTGATTTTATATTGTTTGCTGTTTTCTCTATATTTTTAGTGTGGTGTGCTTAATAAATGTATATTATGATTTGTTATTACCGCGAGTTCAAAGGAAAGGACTGACGGCATCGGGCATTTCCCTGCATAGTTCTTCTCATAGGATTTCCGGAATAAAAAATATGCTGTCCTTTTCGGGTCTCAAAGTGAAATAACTTTCATTAAAATCGGTTCAAAGGTGAAGGCGTGAAGAGACAGAGTGATTTTCTCATTTTTTATTTTAGTAAGGATGATACCTACAACCTAATAAGAAAATTGCGATTTCATGTGGGATCATTTCTTAAAAAGGACCCTAAAGGTATGTAATTAAATTGATATGTATATAGGGTTGTTTATGTCTTAAAATATTGGATACATCCCATCCATATAAACTTACTGCAGTTTGAAAACACCATCTTCCGTTGCACAGTCTTGCTGTATCTAAACATTAACGGTAATACTGCCACTTGCATCACCAGCACGCTGGCGGTAAGGGACGCGCCGGTCAAGAGGATCGCCCTAAACATACATACACTTGAGGTCAGTGTATACACTGGATATGTGCTTATTTACTTCTAACTGCCATATTATGTATGAAAATGTAGTGCCAAGTGTTAAATAGGTCATCAGGGACATTGATGTACGTGAAACTAGCCCTAAAAAGTAAGGTTAAGCAGCGGTTGCCACGGTCAATTAAGGATGGGGACCTTCTTTTTTCAATCGCTTTTTTGTTGCGAGTCCAACTCGTATTTGACTGAGGTTGATTGTAATTTTGGCTTACAGGCGCTGCTAGTCAGGCTAAACATTGTATTAGTAACGTAATTATGCACACTTTCAATTTAGACCTGATGAGTTTGTTTGTTTGAACGCACTTATATCAGGAAATACTGGACCGATTTCGTAAATTCATATCGTTGGATTCGTACGTTGCTACAGGCTATATACCCAATTTCAATGCACTTCGGGTGGTAAATAACATATTCAGAGCATATTAATTCTGATCCATTATACTGTATAATATAGTTCTTCTAAATTTAAAGGATAAGGAATAGTTTCACGTGGTTTTCTGATAACAATAAAGAATTAACAAAGATTACAATAAAGAGAAAAATTAGGTTGAAAAGAGGTTACGAAATAAAAATAGGGACTTCATAATTATATTACAGAAAAATTGTTATGGTCTAAATAATGGTGCTTACCCAAAAACCATGACGTTTGTTGCACTATTTTTCTTACTATTTACATATTTTCTCTTTTTTTTTATTTTTTGTAGTTTAATTTATAATTTATGACATTATTATTCTGTATTTCAAAAAGACGTTGAAGCTATTTTGGCGTATTTATTTTTTAAATTAATAAATAAATACTACAGATAATAAATAGCATGTTAAGCCTTAAAAAAGTTTTGATATCTTGCAGAAAAGAAAAAATAAATACATTTTACTTAAAAAATGCTTATCATACAAATAATATTTTCAGCTTTATTAATACAGTATACTTTGTATTTAAATATATGTTCCAAATCTATACTAATACTATAAAGATGAAGAGTTTGTTTGAATACACTAATCTCAGGAACTACTGGACGGATTTCAAAAATTTTTTCAGCGTTAGATAGCCCATTTATTGAGGAAGGCGAACAAAGCCCGACCGCTAGTAATACAATACATATAACTAAGAATAATAACTGATTTATTCACTTACCATCAGGCAACTCCCCAGTTCAGATGCCCACCAACAAAAAAGGTCCTTATTTCAATAGAAATAAAAACTACAATTCACCGAGACAGTTTATTCTTATCACAGACAACATAATACTATACCAGATATAACTAAGCTATACCAACTGATTTATTCGCTTATCATCAGGCGACTCACCCACTCTTACATAAAAACGTCCTTATGTTAATACCAATAAAGACTACAATGCATAGCCCGAGTTTAGCTTCAATTTATTCTCCTGAAATTAGCTGAGGTAAAATAATACAAAAGGTATAGTAAAAATCTATTTATTTCTTATTAAAATACAATAAATAGTGGACGTAAAAAAGCGGGTACTTTGGTACCGAACGTAGTGTCCTAATCCGCAAAAATTCGCGGATTTAATAGTATACTGTTATAAATATTAACAGTATAATATTACATATATTCTACAAAAACGAAATTTATTCACTCATTTATTTAAGCACACATAGTGTGTCATAAAAAAAGTTATTAGTAAAACAAATGTTAGTTTTATGAAATAAATTGGGTTTTATTCCGTTACCTACGATGAATTTATAATAAATAAAAGAAATATTTTAAACAAATAATTACATAGCTATTATGAATCGTAGTTTAAAAACATTTACAAAATTAACTCTGTCACTAATGAAACGAAAAAATTAATATCAGCAAAACCTTAGTAGCAATTATATTTATAAATACAAGTGGGTCCCCATGACGTCATTGTACTATATTTAAATACTAAGAAATTCATACAAATCTCATCAACGTCACTCAATCACAATAAAATAATGTATATAGGTACTTTATTTTTTTGTCTCTTAGTTATTTGAGACACGATATAACCATAGTCTCTATAAATACAAGCTAAATATGCATTATTAATAAATATACATTGTGACAAAAATCCACAGCCCATAAAATTGTCTATTTAACAACCAACTTGTTTTATTAATCTCACACAAATTTTGTTCCTATATTTTAAAAATACATTCATATATTACTGCTTTTGTTGATTTCGAATATGCTATGCAGAAAAAAAAAATACTACTCAAGTTTTAAAATCGCAACATTACTTCAATATTTAATTTTAACAAAAACATCCATACTATTTTGATTTTCCCTCACACAAAATTTTGTTGTGTATAATCCTTCAAATATAACCAGTTTCACAACTTACGGATATGTGCTATATAGCATATCCATCAGATAATATGATAAACCCGAAAAAAATGTTTGTCAAAAATTGTTCAATAGGCCAACAGTGACTATCAGCAAGTTGTGAAAATAATCTATGTAATTATCATGATTAAATTACCATAACACATAATCTAGCTGAGTATTTTAATTTTTAATAAAATCTTACGAAAATTTGCCAATTAGGACACGAAAAGCGCAAAGCAAATTTAAAGCACTACCCAACATAGCGACAGCCGGAACCGAACTCGCGACCGTTGCGATGATTATATTTAACGATGTTTTGTGACGAATTCACTGGAAAAAATAAATACAGATATATTAGATATTGAAGACTTTTAACGGATTTTTAACGCTTTAAGTTTAAGTTATTTTATATGTCCATACAGATCAAATATCGTATAATAAATTAAAAGTGTATGAAAAGATGAAAATATACTTATTTTATGCAAACTAAACATGTTGGGGTAAAACGTGTAAATTACATGTTATTATATTAATAAACTAGCTGTACCCGCGACTTCGTTCGCGTTTGTCAATAAATACTTAAATTGACTGTCACCCCTCCCCACTCAGACACCGTATCGATTTCTGGGATGAAAAGTAAGTAAGATCCTTCCTCGGAGTCGGTGCTATAACCATACCAAGTTACACCAAAATCCGTTCAGCACTTTTTGCGTGGTTCTCATTCGAGATACAGACAGACAGACAGACAAAAATTTTTTTAATTGCATTTTATACATCAGTATAGACAATTAAACACCCCACAGAAAAAAAAATTCTAAATATCTTCAATGTATAGAATTTGACCTCCATCATTTTTGTTATAGTATAGATAGATAGATAGAAGAAGATAAATAAATAAATAAATAAATAAATGGCACATACACGAATATAAGGCAAGTGAACTTAAATAATATGTACCATGGTAATAAAATATGGTACCTGTCCCTATATTAAGCTGACTGACTCGAGTAATAAAAAATACATAGGAGACCCTCGTCGCAGAAGCGGGAACAGTATGGGGTAACGATGATGATGATGATGGTGATGTGTCAATGGTGATGGTGATCAACTATAACTTGTCCCAGCAATGGGAACATACATATAACTGATGATGGTGATGATGATCGTGATGATGATGGTGATGATGATGGTGATGATGATGGTGGTGATGGTGATGCGATGGTGATCAATTTGAACTTACCCGATAACGTGGGCCAGATCTTTGGCGTGGCAAATATACTTGTGGCCGAGACTCTCCGCTTTGTCGTATGCGTGCAAAGATACTTTCGAGTCGTCGCTGTTCCTCGAAGCGACTATAGATCTATATAACTGCAAATCGAATTCAATATTTTTACTACCTATTAACTACTATTACCTATACCTATTAACTATCAACTATTATATTATATACTTTCATAATAGTCCAGGGAAAAAGGCATGTTTTAAAAGGCTTACAAACTGGCTATGTGAACTTGGCACCCGACTTAAAAAAAATTCACATTTTTTTGCTCTATTCGATAGATTTAGATATGTAGTCGTAAGTAGTGAAGATAATTTCGTAAGTAGTAGCACCAAAAAAAAATTATAAGGGTTGAAAAAAAAGTCATCCCCCGAAATTGCAAAAAAACTTTTTTTCCGGTGGTTTCTTATAGAAATGGGTTTGTAGTGGATTGTAGTGAAGTTCTTTTTGTTTGTAGTAAAACAGAAATTGAAAAAAAAAAATATTATACTTGTAGAGTATTTTTCCAAACCGCTCTTCCCTACACGAAACTAATTTGGAGGAGAATGCTATTACTACAAACGTTAAAAACGATAGATATATTTCTAATTTATTTTCTATCTAACTACAAACGAAAACTCGTCCACTACAAACCTCTAGGTACATTTATCAATCGTTTTTAACGTTTGTAGTAATCGGAAAATCCTCTTACCGGAAGTAATTAAGAGGAAATCACTCCAAAACGATTATTTTCGATTTTACCTCTCTAATTTATTTTCTATCTAACTACAAACGAAAACTCGTCCACTACAAACCTCTAAACATATTTATCTATCGTTATTAACGTTTGTAGTAATCGGGAAATCCTCTTACCGGAAGAAATTAAGATGAAATCTCTCCAAAATCGATTATTTTCGATTTTACCTCTCTAATTTTTTTTCTATCTAACTACAAACGAAAACTCGTCCACTACAAACCTCTACATACATTTATCAATCGTTTTTAACGTTTGTAGTTATCGGGAATCCTCTTACCGGAAGTAATTAAGATGAAATCTCTCCAAAATCGATTATTTTCGATTTTACCTCTCTAATTTATTTTCTATCTAACTACAAACGAAAACTCATCCACTACAAACCTCTAGGTACATTTATCTATCGTTTTTAACGTTTGTAGTAATAGCATTCTCCCCCAAATTAGTTTTGTGTAGGGAAGAGCGGTTTGGAAAAATACTCTTAAATTATAATATTTTTTTTTTCAATTTCTGTTTTACTACAAACAAAAAGAACTTCACTACAATCCACTACAAACCCATTTCTATAAGAAACCACCAGAAAAAAAGTTTTTTTGCAATTTCGGGGGATGACTTTTTTTTCAACCCTTATAATTTTTTTTTGGTGCTACTACTTAAGAAATTATCTTCACTACTTACGACTACATATCTAAATCTATCGAATGGAGCAAAAAAATATGATTTTTTTTTAAGTCGGGTGCCAAGTTCACATAGCCTTACAAACTATGAACAATAAGGAATATGTAACTAACCAACAAGCTTGAGGAATTTTTATGGTACAGTAGAACTGAAAATTTTGATGACCAGGCGGGATTCGCACTCGCGTCTCTCTGCCAAACCGTAGCGACAATCGCATTTCTCCTACTATATAAAAACATCCCCTTTTTCCATTCCCCATAACATTTCAATAGTATAAATCTACCGTAGACAAAAAAAAAAAGAAAAAAAAATCTTTTTGCCCTATTCCGTATTTACCGTAGACAAAAAAAAAAAGGTGTGTGTGCGATTCACACAAGATAGAAGTGAAACTTCAGTAAATCGACAAAAGAATGAATAAAATAGTATGTATATTTCTGTCTCATTCTTTGCCGGCTTCATTCTACACATTTTTGTATTTCTGTCTCTTACCTGTCGTTTTTCCGTTGCATCAGGTTTGAAATCACAACGATTCTAAAGAAGTTTCACTTCAAAAAACTTGTTGCCCTATTCCGTATTTACCGTAGACAAAAAAAAAGAAAAAAAATCTTTTTGCCCTATTCCGTATTTACCGAAGACAAAAAAAGAAAAAAAAATTGCCGTATTCCGTATTTACCTTATTTACCGTACACGAAAAAAAGGAAAAAAAAATTAAACAAAAAAAAAAACATTTTTTTGTCGTTCTGTATTCCGTATTCACCTTAACGCCCACGCAGAACGGCACGACGATATCATCCTTGGCGTGCAGTATCAGAACGGGCAGATCCGGCGCGCGCGCCAGGTGCGCGTCCGACCTGAACGCGTGCGTCTCGTTCTCCACGAACGGCGACACGAACGTCGCCTCGAAGTACGGCAGCCACCTCACCAGCTGTGGTTAACATGACAACAAAATATTACAATATAATAATATTTTTTTTTTGTCCTATAAGTATATAATTTCACTACAAGCATAGATCCATACTATAAATATAAATCTGAAATCATTTCAGACAATAGTAATTATAAAATATACTGAGATAGAACAATTATAACAGATAAAACAATTCATTACGATAGACCAGATTTCACAGTACATGACAAAGACCAACAAACTGTTTTCTTAATAGATATAGGTACCCAATTCACACACACACACAGACACACACAAACACGCCATACAAGCCACCATTTCAGAGAAATTAAGAAAGTACCAAGATCTAGCCATAGATATAAAAACACAATGGAATGTGAAAAACAGTCCACATAGATCCGATAGTTCTCTCAGCCACCGGTATAATCCCTAAAACACTTATACAGAATTTAAATAAGTCAGAGCTACCATCACACACACTGGGATTGATCCCGAAAGCTAACATCCTTAACACATCCCAAATTACATGAAAGCTCCTCACGTCGTCCACATTACCATCGACATACTTCCAACTAATATTATAAATGCGAAAGTTTGTAAGGATGTCTGTGTGTGTTTGTTGTTCTTTCACGCGAAAACTACAGAACCGATTGCAATGAAATTTGGTACGTAGACAGCTGGACAACTGGAATAACATATAGGCAACTTTTTATCCCAATATTCCTACGGGTTACGGACTTACGCGGGTGAAACCGAAAAGTCTATTCCGTGGCACGTTTGGCCTATGCCCGCGTTAGTATCTATACTAATTACATACATTTTAACGTCATATTCCAATTATTACATAACATATAAATAACATAGCATAAAAACATATGTTTCACCGCCCGTGAACAGAGCAGAGGTAATGCTTCTACGAATGCGCTGCCCACGCATGATGAGAAAACGGTAAAGGGCTTCCACCTCCTCGGTACAGTGGTTAAAGCGTGAAAATAGAACCGAGGGGTCCTGGGTTCGAATTCCGGTCGGGCCACACAACAAAACAACGTCTCGGTCTCGCAGGACACAGAAGGCTTGTCCATAAAAAAAATCGATCAGTGAAATAAATGTGTATCATCTGCCCGATACCCCAGTAGGGACGGGACGGGACTTCACTTTATTGTTATACTAGCTGTTGCCCGCAGCTTCGCCCGCGCGGTCTTAAAAAGTTTTGATACAATCTTTCATCGTCTATTTTATCTCCTTGGGAATAGAATTTATCAAAATCCTTTCTTAGCGGATGCCTGCGTCATAACATCTATCTGCTTGCCAAATTTTTGTCTGATCCAGCCCAGTGGTTTGGGCTGTGCGTTGATAAATCATTATATCATTTAGTCTTTGAGTTATATATTATCTATACTAATATTATAAAGCTGAAGACATAGTTTGTTTGAACGCGCTAATCTTAGGAGCTACTGGTCCGATTTGAAAAATTCTTTCAGTGTTAGATAGCCCAATTATTGAGGAAGGCTATATATGTACCACGGGCGAAACCGGGGCGGACCGCTAGTATTTAGATATACCACACTACATTGCACTATATTAGTTATAAGTCCACCTTTCTACAATTAATTTGTAATGATTTGTGGTGTTAAATAAACACTCTCTCTCTTTCTTCTCCTACCAAACTTCAATACCTTAGCTAGCGGATGGTTCGCGACTTCGTCCGCCAAATTGTTGAAAGGCGCTTCCAATATGAGCCCATGGGCTTGCGGCAGAGGTTTGGGCCGATCTAGGACATTTTTCGAAAGCTCTTCTAGGTTTCCTAGGAGGTGAGACGAAATACCTGTCCCTGAAAAATTTATGTTTTTTTTAGTAAAACATAGTAAATAAAAACATTTTTGCCAAATAAACTACTGAACAAAATAAAAAAGAAACACATATATACATACTAATATTGAAAACGGGAAACCAATTCCATCTGTTTGTCTGTTTATCCCTTCTTTAAACCTAAACTGTTGGACCGGATTCGATGAAAAGATCGTCGGTTAAAAAGACATTAACTTCTACTCCCTAGGTTACTTAACAAAATCTGCATTATCTAGTGGTACTTTAGCATTATGCCGGCCACATTAACACAGTAGTTAACACGCGAGCGTAGAACCGAGTGTTCCTGGGTTCGATTGCTGGTAGGGAGTTCTCAGATGTACACCA